>NC_136262.1:46672222-46831480 GCF_964187855.1 Myxine glutinosa | reverse complement strand
AAAAGGAAAATTATTAAAATGCACCTATTGTTATGGACAGGTTATTAAAATGTACCTATTGTTATGGACAGGTTATTAAAATGCACCTATTGTTATGGACAGGTTATTAAAATGGCAGGTTAAATGGAAAATTATTAAAATGTACCTATTGTTATGGACAGGTTATAAAAATGGCAGGTTAAATGGAAAATTATTAAAATGTACCTATTGTTATGGGCAGGTTATTAAAATGGCAGGTTAAATGGAAAATTATTAAAATGTACCTATTGTTATGGGCAGATTATTAAAATGGCAGGTTAAATGGAAAATTATTAAAATGTACCTATTGTTATGGGCAGGTTATTAAAATGGCAGGTTAAAAGGAAAATTATTAAAATGTACCTATTGTTATGGGCAGATTATTAAAATGGCAGGTTAAAAGGAAAATTATTAAAATGTACCTATTGTTATGGGCAGATTATTAAAATGGCAGGTTAAATGGAAAATTATTAAAATGTACCTATTGTTATGGGCAGGTTATTAAAATGGCAGGTTAAAAGGAAAATTATTAAAATGCACCTATTGTTATGGACAGGTTATTAAAATGTACCTATTGTTATGGGCAGATTATTAAAATGGCAGGTTAAATGGAAAATTATTAAAATGTACCTATTGTTATGGGCAGGTTATTAAAATGGCAGGTTAAAAGGAAAATTATTAAAATGCACCTATTGTTATGGACAGGTTATTAAAATGTACCTATTGTTATGGACAGGTTATTAAAATGCACCTATTGTTATGGACAGGTTATTAAAATGCACCTATTGTTATGGACAGGTTATTAAAATGTACCTATTGTTATGGGCAGATTATTAAAATGGCAGGTTAAAAGGAAAATTATTAAAATGTACCTATTGTTATGGGCAGGTTATTAAAATGGCAGGTTAAATGGAAAATTATTAAAATGTACCTATTGTTATGGGCAGATTATTAAAATGGCAGGTTAAATGGAAAATTATTAAAATGTACCTATTGTTATGGGCAGGTTATTAAAATGGCAGGTTAAAAGGAAAATTATTAAAAATGTACCTCTTGTTATGGGCAGATTATTAAAATGGCAGGTTAAAAGGCAAATTATTAAAATGTACCTATTGTTATGGGCAGATTATTAAAATGGCAGGTTAAAAGGAAAATTATTAAAATGTACCTATTGTTATGGGCAGATTATTAAAATGGCAGGTTAAATGGAAAATTATTAAAATGTACCTATTGTTATGGGCAGGTTATTAAAATGGCAGGTTAAAAGGAAAATTATTAAAATGTACCTATTGTTATGGGCAGATTATTAAAATGGCAGGTTAAATGGAAAATTATTAAAATGTACCTATTGTTATGGACAGGTTATTAAAATGGCAGGTTAAATGGAAAATTATTAAAATGTACCTATTGTTATGGGCAGGTTATTAAAATGGCAGGTTAAAAGGAAAATTATTAAAATGTACCTATTGTTATGGGCAGGTTATTAAAATGGCAGGTTAAATGGAAAATTATTAAAATGTACCTATTGTTATGGACAGGTTATAAAAATGGCAGGTTAAATGGAAAATTATTAAAATGTACCTATTGTTATGGGCAGGTTATTAAAATGGCAGGTTAAATGGAAAATTATTAAAATGTACCTATTGTTATGGGCAGATTATTAAAATGGCAGGTTAAAAGGAACATTATTAAAATGTACCTATTGTTATGGGCAGATTATTAAAATGCCAGGTTAAATGGAAAATTATTAAAATGTACCTATTGTTATGGGCAGGTTATTAAAATGGCAGGTTAAAAGGAAAATTATTAAAATGCACCTATTGTTATGGACAGGTTATTAAAATGTACCTATTGTTATGGGCAGATTATTAAAATGGCAGGTTAAATGGAAAATTATTAAAATGTACCTATTGTTATGGGCAGGTTATTAAAATGGCAGGTTAAAAGGAAAATTATTAAAATGCACCTATTGTTATGGACAGGTTATTAAAATGTACCTATTGTTATGGACAGGTTATTAAAATGCACCTATTGTTATGGACAGGTTATTAAAATGCACCTATTGTTATGGACAGGTTATTAAAATGTACCTATTGTTATGGGCAGATTATTAAAATGGCAGGATAAAAGGAAAATTATTAAAATGTACCTATTTGTTATGGGCAGATTATTAAAATGGCAGGTTAAATGGAAAATTATTAAAATGTACCTATTGTTATGGGCAGATTATTAAAATGGCAGGTTAAAAGGAACATTATTAAAATGTACCTATTGTTATGGGCAGGTTATTAAAATGGCAGGTTAAATGGAAAATTATTAAAATGTACCTATTGTTATGGCAGGTTATTAAAATGGCAGGTTAAATGGAAAATTATTAAAATGTACCTATTGTTATGGGCAGATTATTAAAATGGCAGGTTAAATGGAAAATTATTAAAATGTACCTATTGTTATGGGCAGGTTATTAAAATGGCAGGTTAAAGGAAAATTATTAAAATGTACCTATTGTTATGGGCAGATTATTAAAATGGCAGGTTAAAAGGAACATTATTAAAATGTACCTATTGTTATGGGCAGATTATTAAAATGGCAGGTTAAATGGAAAATTATTAAAATGTACCTATTGTTATGGGCAGGTTATTAAAATGGCAGGTTAAAAGGAAAATTATTAAAATGTACCTATTGTTATGGGCAGGTTATTAAAATGGCAGGTTAAATGGAAAATTATTAAAATGTACCAATTGTTATGGGCAGATTATTAAAATGGCAGGTTAAATGGAAAATTATTAAAATGTACCTATTGTTATGGGCAGGTTATTAAAATGGCAGGTTAAATGGAAAATTATTAAAATGTACCTATTGTTATGGGCAGATTATTAAAATGGCAGGTTAAATGGAAAATTATTAAAATGTACCTATTGTTATGGGCAGGTTATTAAAATGGCAGGTTAAATGGAAAATTATTAAAATGTACCTATTGTTATGGGCAGGTTATTAAAATGGCAGGTTAAATGGAAAATTATTAAAATGTACCTATTGTTATGGGCAGGTTATTAAAATGGCAGGTTAAATGGAAAATTATTAAAATGTACCTATTGTTATGGGCAGATTATTAAAATGGCAGGTTAAATGGAAAATTGTTAAAATGTACCTATTGTTATGGGCAGGTTATTAAAATGGCAGGTTAAAAGGAAAATTATTAAAATGTACCTATTGTTATGGGCAGATTATTAAAATGGCAGGTTAAAAGGAAAATTATTAAAATGTACCTATTGTTATGGGCAGATTATTAAAATGGCAGGTTAAAAGGAAAATTATTAAAATGTACCTATTGTTATGGGCAGATTATTAAAATGGCAGGTTAAATGGAAAATTATTAAAATGTACCTATTGTTATGGGCAGGTTATTAAAATGGCAGGTTAAAAGGAAAATTATTAAAATGTACCTATTGTTATGGGCAGATTATTAAAATGGCAGGTTAAATGGAAAATTATTAAAATGTACCTATTGTTATAGACAGGTTATTAAAATGGCAGGTTAAATGGAAAATTATTAAAATGTACCTATTGTTATGGGCAGGTTATTAAAATGGCAGGTTAAATCGAAAATTATTAAAATGTACCTATTGTTATGGACAGGTTATAAAAATGGCAGGTTAAAAGGAAAATTATTAAAATGTACCTCTTGTTATGGGCAGATTATTAAAATGGCAGGTTAAAAGGCAAATTATTAAAATGTACCTATTGTTATGGGCAGATTATTAAAATGGCAGGTTAAAAGGAAAATTATTAAAATGTACCTATTGTTATGGGCAGATTATTAAAATGGCAGGTTAAATGGAAAATTATTAAAATGTACCTATTGTTATGGGCAGGTTATTAAAATGGCAGGTTAAAAGGAAAATTATTAAAATGTACCTATTGTTATGGGCAGATTATTAAAATGGCAGGTTAAATGGAAAATTATTAAAATGTACCTATTGTTATGGACAGGTTATTAAAATGGCAGGTTAAATGGAAAATTATTAAAATGTACCTATTGTTATGGGCAGGTTATTAAAATGGCAGGTTAAAAGGAAAATTATTAAAATGTACCTATTGTTATGGGCAGATTATTAAAATGGCAGGTTAAATGGAAAATTATTAAAATGTACCTATTGTTATGGACAGGTTATTAAAATGGCAGGTTAAATCGAAAATTATTAAAATGTACCTATTGTTATGGACAGGTTATAAAAATGGCAGGTTAAAAGGAAAATTATTAAAATGTACCTCTTGTTATGGGCAGATTATTAAAATGGCAGGTTAAAAGGCAAATTATTAAAATGTCCCTATTGTTATGGGCAGATTATTAAAATGGCAGGTTAAAAGGAAAATTATTAAAATGTACCTATTGTTATGGGCAGATTATTAAAATGGCAGGTTAAATGGAAAATTATTAAAATGTACCTATTGTTATGGGCAGGTTATTAAAATGGCAGGTTAAAAGGAAAATTATTAAAATGTACCTATTGTTATGGGCAGATTATTAAAATGGCAGGTTAAATGGAAAATTATTAAAATGTACCTATTGTTATGGACAGGTTATTAAAATGGCAGGTTAAATGGAAAATTATTAAAATGTACCTATTGTTATGGGCAGGTTATTAAAATGGCAGGTTAAAAGGAAAATTATTAAAATGTACCTATTGTTATGGGCAGGTTATTAAAATGGCAGGTTAAATGGAAAATTATTAAAATGTACCTATTGTTATGGACAGGTTATAAAAATGGCAGGTTAAATGGAAAATTATTAAAATGTACCTATTGTTATGGGCAGGTTATTAAAATGGCAGGTTAAATGGAAAATTATTAAAATGTACCTATTGTTATGGGCAGATTATTAAAATGGCAGGTTAAAAGGAACATTATTAAAATGTACCTATTGTTATGGGCAGATTATTAAAATGCCAGGTTAAATGGAAAATTATTAAAATGTACCTATTGTTATGGGCAGGTTATTAAAATGGCAGGTTAAAAGGAAAATTATTAAAATGCACCTATTGTTATGGACAGGTTATTAAAATGTACCTATTGTTATGGGCAGATTATTAAAATGGCAGGTTAAATGGAAAATTATTAAAATGTACCTATTGTTATGGGCAGGTTATTAAAATGGCAGGTTAAAAGGAAAATTATTAAAATGCACCTATTGTTATGGACAGGTTATTAAAATGTACCTATTGTTATGGACAGGTTATTAAAATGCACCTATTGTTATGGACAGGTTATTAAAATGCACCTATTGTTATGGACAGGTTATTAAAATGTACCTATTGTTATGGGCAGATTATTAAAATGGCAGGATAAAAGGAAAATTATTAAAATGTACCTATTTGTTATGGGCAGATTATTAAAATGGCAGGTTAAATGGAAAATTATTAAAATGTACCTGTTGTTATGGGCAGATTATTAAAATGGCAGGTTAAAAGGAACATTATTAAAATGTACCTATTGTTATGGGCAGGTTATTAAAATGGCAGGTTAAATGGAAAATTATTAAAATGTACCTATTGTTATGGGCAGGTTATTAAAATGGCAGGTTAAATGGAAAATTATTAAAATGTACCTATTGTTATGGGCAGATTATTAAAATGGCAGGTTAAATGGAAAATTATTAAAATGTACCTATTGTTATGGGCAGGTTATTAAAATGGCAGGTTAAAAGGAAAATTATTAAAATGTACCTGTTGTTATGGGCAGATTATTAAAATGGCAGGTTAAAAGGAACATTATTAAAATGTACCTATTGTTATGGGCAGATTATTAAAATGGCAGGTTAAATGGAAAATTATTAAAATGTACCTATTGTTATGGGCAGGTTATTAAAATGGCAGGTTAAAAGGAAAATTATTAAAATGTACCTATTGTTATGGGCAGGTTATTAAAATGGCAGGTTAAATGGAAAATTATTAAAATGTACCAATTGTTATGGGCAGATTATTAAAATGGCAGGTTAAATGGAAAATTATTAAAATGTACCTATTGTTATGGGCAGGTTATTAAAATGGCAGGTTAAATGGAAAATTATTAAAATGTACCTATTGTTATGGGCAGATTATTAAAATGGCAGGTTAAATGGAAAATTATTAAAATGTACCAATTGTTATGGGCAGATTATTAAAATGGCAGGTTAAATGGAAAATTATTAAAATGTACCTATTGTTATGGGCAGGTTATTAAAATGGCAGGTTAAATGGAAAATTATTAAAATGTACCTATTGTTATGGGCAGGTTATTAAAATGGCAGGTTAAATGGAAAATTATTAAAATGTACCTATTGTTATGGGCAGGTTATTAAAATGGCAGGTTAAATGGAAAATTATTAAAATGTACCTATTGTTATGGGCAGATTATTAAAATGGCAGGTTAAATGGAAAATTGTTAAAATGTACCTATTGTTATGGGCAGGTTATTAAAATGGCAGGTTAAAAGGAAAATTATTAAAATGTACCTATTGTTATGGGCAGATTATTAAAATGGCAGGTTAAAAGGAAAATTATTAAAATGTACCTATTGTTATGGGCAGATTATTAAAATGGCAGGTTAAAAGGAAAATTATTAAAATGTACCTATTGTTATGGGCAGATTATTAAAATGGCAGGTTAAATGGAAAATTATTAAAATGTACCTATTGTTATGGGCAGGTTATTAAAATGGCAGGTTAAAAGGAAAATTATTAAAATGTACCTATTGTTATGGGCAGATTATTAAAATGGCAGGTTAAATGGAAAATTATTAAAATGCACCTATTGTTATGGACAGGTTATTAAAATGTACCTATTGTTATGGGCAGGTTATTAAAATGGCAGGTTAAATCGAAAATTATTAAAATGTACCTATTGCTATGGACAGGTTATAAAAATGGCAGGTTAAATGGAAAATTATTAAAATGTACCTATTGTTATGGGCAGGTTATTAAAATGGCAGGTTAAATGGAAAATTATTAAAATGTACCTATTGTTATGGGCAGGTTATTAAAATGGCAGGTTAAAAGGAAAATTATTAAAATGTACCTATTGTTATGGGCAGGTTATTAAAATGGCAGGTTAAATGGAAAATTATTAAAATGTACCTATTGTTATGGACAGGTTATAAAAATGGCAGGTTAAATGGAAAATTATTAAAATGTACCTATTGTTATGGGCAGGTTATTAAAATGGCAGGTTAAATGGAAAATTATTTAAATGTACCTATTGTTATGGGCAGATTATTAAAATGGCAGGATAAAAGGAACATTATTAAAATGTACCTATTGTTATGGGCAGATTATTAAAATGGCAGGTTAAATGGAAAATTATTAAAATGTACCTATTGTTATGGGCAGGTTATTAAAATGGCAGGTTAAAAGGAAAATTATTAAAATGCACCTATTGTTATGGACAGGTTATTAAAATGTACCTATTGTTATGGGCAGATTATTAAAATGGCAGGTTAAATGGAAAATTATTAAAATGTACCTATTGTTATGGGCAGGTTATTAAAATGGCAGGTTAAAAGGAAAATTATTAAAATGCACCTATTGTTATGGACAGGTTATTAAAATGTACCTATTGTTATGGACAGGTTATTAAAATGCACCTATTGTTATGGACAGGTTATTAAAATGCACCTATTGTTATGGACAGGTTATTAAAATGTACCTATTGTTAAGGGCAGATTATTAAAATGGCAGGATAAAAGGAAAATTATTAAAATGTACCTATTTGTTATGGGCAGATTATTAAAATGGCAGGTTAAATGGAAAATTATTAAAATGTACCTATTGTTATGGGCAGATTATTAAAATGGCAGGTTAAAAGGAACATTATTAAAATGTACCTATTGTTATGGGCAGGTTATTAAAATGGCAGGTTAAATGGAAAATTATTAAAATGTACCTATTGTTATGGGCAGGTTATTAAAATGGCAGGTTAAATGGAAAATTATTAAAATGTACCTATTGTTATGGGCAGATTATTAAAATGGCAGGTTAAATGGAAAATTATTAAAATGTACCTATTGTTATGGGCAGGTTATTAAAATGGCAGGTTAAAAGGAAAATTATTAAAATGTACCTATTGTTATGGGCAGATTATTAAAATGGCAGGTTAAAAGGAACATTATTAAAATGTACCTATTGTTATGGGCAGATTATTAAAATGGCAGGTTAAATGGAAAATTATTAAAATGTACCTATTGTTATGGGCAGGTTATTAAAATGGCAGGTTAAATGGAAAATTATTAAAATGTACCTATTGTTATGGGCAGGTTATTAAAATGGCAGGTTAAATGGAAAATTGTTAAAATGTACCTATTGTTATGGGCAGGTTATTAAAATGGCAGGTTAAAAGGAAAATTATTAAAATGTACCTATTGTTATGGGCAGATTATTAAAATGGTAGGTTAAAAGGAAAATTATTAAAATGTACCTATTGTTATGGGCAGATTATTAAAATGGCAGGTTAAAAGGAAAATTATTAAAATGTACCTATTGTTATGGGCAGATTATTAAAATGGCAGGTTAAATGGAAAATTATTAAAATGTACCTATTGTTATGGACAGGTTATTAAAATGGCAGGTTAAATGGAAAATTATTAAAATGTACCTATTGTTATGGGCAGGTTATTAAAATGGCAGGTTAAATGGAAAATTATTAAAATGTACCTATTGTTATGGACAGGTTATAAAAATGGCAGGTTAAATGGAAAATTATTAAAATGTACCTATTGTTATGGGCAGGTTATTAAAATGGCAGGTTAAATGGAAAATTATTAAAATGTACCTATTGTTATGGGCAGATTATTAAAATGGCAGGTTAAAAGGAAAATTATTAAAATGTACCTATTGTTATGGGCAGATTATTAAAATGGCAGGTTAAATGGAAAATTATTAAAATGTACCTATTGTTATGGGCAGGTTATTAAAATGGCAGGTTCAAAGGAAAATTATTAAAATGCACCTATTGTTATGGACAGGTTATTAAAATGTACCTATTGTTATGGGCAGATTATTAAAATGGCAGGTTAAATGGAAAATTATTAAAATGTACCTATTGTTATGGGCAGGTTATTAAAATGGCAGGTTAAAAGGAAAATTATTAAAATGCACCTATTGTTATGGACAGGTTATTAAAATGGCAGGTTAAAAGGAAAATTATTAAAATGTACCTATTGTTATGGGCAGATTATTAAAATGGCAGGTTAAAAGGAAAATTATTAAAATGTACCTATTGTTATGGGCAGATTAATAAAATGGCAGGTTAAATGGAAAATTATTAAAATGTACCTATTGTTATGGGCAGGTTATTAAAATGGCAGGTTAAAAGGAAAATTATTAAAATGTACCTATTGTTATGGGCAGATTATTAAAATGGCAGGTTAAATGGAAAATTATTAAAATGTACCTATTGTTATGGACAGGTTATTAAAATGGCAGGTTAAATGGAAAATTATTAAAATGTACCTATTGTTATGGGCAGGTTATTAAAATGGCAGGTTAAATCGAAAATTATTAAAATGTACCTATTGCTATGGACAGGTTATAAAAATGGCAGGTTAAATGGAAAATTATTAAAATGTACCTATTGTTATGGGCAGGTTATTAAAATGGCAGGTTAAATGGAAAATTATTAAAATGTACCTATTGTTATGGGCAGGTTATTAAAATGGCAGGTTAAAAGGAAAATTATTAAAATGTACCTATTGTTATGGGCAGGTTATTAAAATGGCAGGTTAAATGGAAAATTATTAAAATGTACCTATTGTTATGGGCAGGTTATTAAAATGGCAGGTTAAATGGAAAATTATTTAAATGTACCTATTGTTATGGGCAGATTATTAAAATGGCAGGATAAAAGGAACATTATTAAAATGTACCTATTGTTATGGGCAGATTATTAAAATGGCAGGTTAAATGGAAAATTATTAAAATGTACCTATTGTTATGGGCAGGTTATTAAAATGGCAGGTTAAAAGGAAAATTATTAAAATGCACCTATTGTTATGGACAGGTTATTAAAATGTACCTATTGTTATGGGCAGATTATTAAAATGGCAGGTTAAATGGAAAATTATTAAAATGTACCTATTGTTATGGGCAGGTTATTAAAATGGCAGGTTAAAAGGAAAATTATTAAAATGCACCTATTGTTATGGACAGGTTATTAAAATGTACCTATTGTTATGGACAGGTTATTAAAATGCACCTATTGTTATGGACAGGTTATTAAAATGCACCTATTGTTATGGACAGGTTATTAAAATGTACCTATTGTTAAGGGCAGATTATTAAAATGGCAGGATAAAAGGAAAATTATTAAAATGTACCTATTTGTTATGGGCAGATTATTAAAATGGCAGGTTAAATGGAAAATTATTAAAATGTACCTATTGTTATGGGCAGATTATTAAAATGGCAGGTTAAAAGGAACATTATTAAAATGTACCTATTGTTATGGGCAGGTTATTAAAATGGCAGGTTAAATGGAAAATTATTAAAATGTACCTATTGTTATGGGCAGGTTATTAAAATGGCAGGTTAAATGGAAAATTATTAAAATGTACCTATTGTTATGGGCAGATTATTAAAATGGCAGGTTAAATGGAAAATTATTAAAATGTACCTATTGTTATGGGCAGGTTATTAAAATGGCAGGTTAAAAGGAAAATTATTAAAATGTACCTATTGTTATGGGCAGATTATTAAAATGGCAGGTTAAAAGGAACATTATTAAAATGTACCTATTGTTATGGGCAGATTATTAAAATGGCAGGTTAAATGGAAAATTATTAAAATGTACCTATTGTTATGGGCAGGTTATTAAAATGGCAGGTTAAATGGAAAATTATTAAAATGTACCTATTGTTATGGGCAGGTTATTAAAATGGCAGGTTAAATGGAAAATTGTTAAAATGTACCTATTGTTATGGGCAGGTTATTAAAATGGCAGGTTAAAAGGAAAATTATTAAAATGTACCTATTGTTATGGGCAGATTATTAAAATGGCAGGTTAAAAGGAAAATTATTAAAATGTACCTATTGTTATGGGCAGATTATTAAAATGGCAGGTTAAAAGGAAAATTATTAAAATGTACCTATTGTTATGGGCAGATTATTAAAATGGCAGGTTAAATGGAAAATTATTAAAATGTACCTATTGTTATGGACAGGTTATTAAAATGGCAGGTTAAATGGAAAATTATTAAAATGTACCTATTGTTATGGGCAGGTTATTAAAATGGCAGGTTAAATGGAAAATTATTAAAATGTACCTATTGTTATGGACAGGTTATAAAAATGGCAGGTTAAATGGAAAATTATTAAAATGTACCTATTGTTATGGGCAGGTTATTAAAATGGCAGGTTAAATGGAAAATTATTAAAATGTACCTATTGTTATGGGCAGATTATTAAAATGGCAGGTTAAAAGGAAAATTATTAAAATGTACCTATTGTTATGGGCAGATTATTAAAATGGCAGGTTAAATGGAAAATTATTAAAATGTACCTATTGTTATGGGCAGGTTATTAAAATGGCAGGTTCAAAGGAAAATTATTAAAATGCACCTATTGTTATGGACAGGTTATTAAAATGTACCTATTGTTATGGGCAGATTATTAAAATGGCAGGTTAAATGGAAAATTATTAAAATGTACCTATTGTTATGGGCAGGTTATTAAAATGGCAGGTTAAAAGGAAAATTATTAAAATGCACCTATTGTTATGGACAGGTTATTAAAATGTACCTATTGTTATGGACAGGTTATTAAAATGCACCTATTGTTATGGACAGGTTATTAAAATGGCAGGTTAAATGGAATATTATTAAAATGTACCTATTGTTATGGACAGGTTATAAAAATGGCAGGTTAAATGGAAAATTATTAAAATGTACCTATTGTTATGGGCAGGTTATTAAAATGGCAGGTTAAATGGAAAATTATTAAAATGTACCTATTGTTATGGGCAGATTATTAAAATGGCAGGTTAAAAGGAAAATTATTTAAATGTACCTATTGTTATGGGCAGATTATTAAAATGGCAGGTTAAATGGAAAATTATTAAAATGTACCTATTGTTATGGGCAGGTTATTAAAATGGCAGGTTAAAAGGAAAATTATTAAAATGCACCTATTGTTATGGACAGGTTATTAAAATGTACCTATTGTTATGGGCAGATTATTAAAATGGCAGGTTAAATGGAAAATTATTAAAATGTACCTATTGTTATGGGCAGGTTATTAAAATGGCAGGTTAAAAGGAAAATTATTAAAATGCACCTATTGTTATGGACAGGTTATTAAAATGTACCTATTGTTATGGACAGGTTATTAAAATGCACCTATTGTTATGGACAGGTTATTAAAATGCACCTATTGTTATGGACAGGTTATTAAAATGTACCTATTGTTATGGGCAGATTATTAAAATGGCAGGTTAAAAGGAAAATTATTAAAATGTACCTATTGTTATGGGCAGATTATTAAAATGGCAGGTTAAATGGAAAATTATTAAAATGTACCTATTGTTATGGGCAGGTTATTAAAATGGCAGGTTAAAAGGAAAATTATTAAAATGTACCTCTTGTTATGGGCAGATTATTAAAATGGCAGGTTAAAAGGAAAATTATTAAAATGTACCTATTGTTATGGGCAGATTATTAAAATGGCAGGTTAAATGGAAAATTATTAAAATGTACCTATTGTTATGGGCAGGTTATTAAAATGGCAGGTTAAAAGGAAAATTATTAAAATGTACCTATTGTTATGGGCAGATTATTAAAATGGCAGGTTAAATGGAAAATTATTAAAATGTACCTATTGTTATGGACAGGTTATTAAAATGGCAGGTTAAATGGAAAATTATTAAAATGTACCTATTGTTATGGGCAGGTTATTAAAATGGCAGGTTAAAAGGAAAATTATTAAAATGTACCTATTGTTATGGGCAGGTTATTAAAATGGCAGGTTAAATGGAAAATTATTAAAATGTACCTATTGTTATGGACAGGTTATAAAAATGGCAGGTTAAATGGAAAATTATTAAAATGTACCTATTGTTATGGGCAGGTTATTAAAATGGCAGGTCAAATGGAAAATTATTAAAATGTACCTATTGTTATGGGCAGATTATTAAAATGGCAGGTTAAAAGGAACATTATTAAAATGTACCTATTGTTATGGGCAGATTATTAAAATGCCAGGTTAAATGGAAAATTATTAAAATGTACCTATTGTTATGGGCAGGTTATTAAAATGGCAGGTTAAAAGGAAAATTATTAAAATGCACCTATTGTTATGGACAGGTTATTAAAATGTACCTATTGTTATGGGCAGATTATTAAAATGGCAGGTTAAATGGAAAATTATTAAAATGTACCTATTGTTATGGGCAGGTTATTAAAATGGCAGGTTAAAAGGAAAATTATTAAAATGCACCTATTGTTATGGACAGGTTATTAAAATGTACCTATTGTTATGGACAGGTTATTAAAATGCACCTATTGTTATGGACAGGTTATTAAAATGCACCTATTGTTATGGACAGGTTATTAAAATGTACCTATTGTTATGGGCAGATTATTAAAATGGCAGGATAAAAGGAAAATTATTAAAATGTACCTATTTGTTATGGGCAGATTATTAAAATGGCAGGTTAAATGGAAAATTATTAAAATGTACCTATTGTTATGGGCAGATTATTAAAATGGCAGGTTAAAAGGAACATTATTAAAATGTACCTATTGTTATGGGCAGGTTATTAAAATGGCAGGTTAAATGGAAAATTATTAAAATGTACCTATTGTTATGGGCAGGTTATTAAAATGGCAGGTTAA
This sequence comes from Myxine glutinosa, assembly GCF_964187855.1. Lineage (NCBI taxonomy): Eukaryota > Metazoa > Chordata > Myxini > Myxiniformes > Myxinidae > Myxine > Myxine glutinosa. Next base: position 46,817,605 of record NC_136262.1, on the reverse strand, counting down.
ATGGAAAATTATTAAAATGTACCTATTGTTATGGGCAGATTATTAAAATGGCAGGTTAAATGGAAAATTATTAAAATGTACCTATTGTTATGGGCAGGTTATTAAAATGGCAGGTTAAAAGGAAAATTATTAAAATGTACCTATTGTTATGGGCAGATTATTAAAATGGCAGGTTAAAAGGAACATTATTAAAATGTACCTATTGTTATGGGCAGATTATTAAAATGGCAGGTTAAATGGAAAATTATTAAAATGTACCTATTGTTATGGGCAGGTTATTAAAATGGCAGGTTAAAAGGAAAATTATTAAAATGTACCTATTGTTATGGGCAGGTTATTAAAATGGCAGGTTAAATGGAAAATTATTAAAATGTACCTATTGTTATGGGCAGGTTATTAAAATGGCAGGTTCAAAGGAAAATTATTAAAATGCACCTATTGTTATGGACAGGTTATTAAAATGTACCTATTGTTATGGGCAGATTATTAAAATGGCAGGTTAAATGGAAAATTATTAAAATGTACCTATTGTTATGGGCAGGTTATTAAAATGGCAGGTTAAAAGGAAAATTATTAAAATGCACCTATTGTTATGGACAGGTTATTAAAATGTACCTATTGTTATGGACAGGTTATTAAAATGCACCTATTGTTATGGACAGGTTATTAAAATGGCAGGTTAAATGGAAAATTATTAAAATGTACCTATTGTTATGGACAGGTTATAAAAATGGCAGGTTAAATGGAAAATTATTAAAATGTACCTATTGTTATGGGCAGGTTATTAAAATGGCAGGTTAAATGGAAAATTATTAAAATGTACCTATTGTTATGGGCAGATTATTAAAATGGCAGGTTAAAAGGAAAATTATTAAAATGTACCTATTGTTATGGGCAGATTATTAAAATGGCAGGTTAAATGGAAAATTATTAAAATGTACCTATTGTTATGGGCAGGTTATTAAAATGGCAGGTTAAAAGGAAAATTATTAAAATGCACCTATTGTTATGGACAGGTTATTAAAATGTACCTATTGTTATGGGCAGATTATTAAAATGGCAGGTTAAATGGAAAATTATTAAAATGTACCTATTGTTATGGGCAGGTTATTAAAATGGCAGGTTAAAAGGAAAATTATTAAAATGCACCTATTGTTATGGACAGGTTATTAAAATGTACCTATTGTTATGGACAGGTTATTAAAATGCACCTATTGTTATGGACAGGTTATTAAAATGCACCTATTGTTATGGACAGGTTATTAAAATGTACCTATTGTTATGGGCAGATTATTAAAATGGCAGGTTAAAAGGAAAATTATTAAAATGTACCTATTGTTATGGGCAGGTTATTAAAATGGCAGGTTAAATGGAAAATTATTAAAATGTACCTATTGTTATGGGCAGATTATTAAAATGGCAGGTTAAATGGAAAATTATTAAAATGTACCTATTGTTATGGGCAGGTTATTAAAATGGCAGGTTAAAAGGAAAATTATTAAAATGTACCTCTTGTTATGGGCAGATTATTAAAATGGCAGGTTAAAAGGCAAATTATTAAAATGTACCTATTGTTATGGGCAGATTATTAAAATGGCAGGTTAAAAGGAAAATTATTAAAATGTACCTATTGTTATGGGCAGATTATTAAAATGGCAGGTTAAATGGAAAATTATTAAAATGTACCTATTGTTATGGGCAGGTTATTAAAATGGCAGGTTAAAAGGAAAATTATTAAAATGTACCTATTGTTATGGGCAGATTATTAAAATGGCAGGTTAAATGGAAAATTATTAAAATGTACCTATTGTTATGGACAGGTTATTAAAATGGCAGGTTAAATGGAAAATTATTAAAATGTACCTATTGTTATGGGCAGGTTATTAAAATGGCAGGTTAAAAGGAAAATTATTAAAATGTACCTATTGTTATGGGCAGGTTATTAAAATGGCAGGTTAAATGGAAAATTATTAAAATGTACCTATTGTTATGGACAGGTTATAAAAATGGCAGGTTAAATGGAAAATTATTAAAATGTACCTATTGTTATGGGCAGGTTATTAAAATGGCAGGTTAAATGGAAAATTATTAAAATGTACCTATTGTTATGGGCAGATTATTAAAATGGCAGGTTAAAAGGAACATTATTAAAATGTACCTATTGTTATGGGCAGATTATTAAAATGCCAGGTTAAATGGAAAATTATTAAAATGTACCTATTGTTATGGGCAGGTTATTAAAATGGCAGGTTAAAAGGAAAATTATTAAAATGCACCTATTGTTATGGACAGGTTATTAAAATGTACCTATTGTTATGGGCAGATTATTAAAATGGCAGGTTAAATGGAAAATTATTAAAATGTACCTATTGTTATGGGCAGGTTATTAAAATGGCAGGTTAAAAGGAAAATTATTAAAATGCACCTATTGTTATGGACAGGTTATTAAAATGTACCTATTGTTATGGACAGGTTATTAAAATGCACCTATTGTTATGGACAGGTTATTAAAATGCACCTATTGTTATGGACAGGTTATTAAAATGTACCTATTGTTATGGGCAGATTATTAAAATGGCAGGATAAAAGGAAAATTATTAAAATGTACCTATTTGTTATGGGCAGATTATTAAAATGGCAGGTTAAATGGAAAATTATTAAAATGTACCTATTGTTATGGGCAGATTATTAAAATGGCAGGTTAAATGGAAAATTATTAAAATGTACCTATTGTTATGGGCAGGTTATTAAAATGGCAGGTTAAATGGAAAATTATTAAAATGTACCTATTGTTATGGGCAGATTATTAAAATGGCAGGTTAAATGGAAAATTATTAAAATGTACCTATTGTTATGGGCAGGTTATTAAAATGGCAGGTTAAAAGGAAAATTATTAAAATGTACCTATTGTTATGGGCAGATTATTAAAATGGCAGGTTAAAAGGAACATTATTAAAATGTACCTATTGTTATGGGCAGATTATTAAAATGGCAGGTTAAATGGAAAATTATTAAAATGTACCTATTGTTATGGGCAGGTTATTAAAATGGCAGGTTAAAAGGAAAATTATTAAAATGTACCTATTGTTATGGGCAGGTTATTAAAATGGCAGGTTAAATGGAAAATTATTAAAATGTACCAATTGTTATGGGCAGATTATTAAAATGGCAGGTTAAATGGAAAATTATTAAAATGTACCTATTGTTATGGGCAGGTTATTAAAATGGCAGGTTAAATGGAAAATTATTAAAATGTACCTATTGTTATGGGCAGATTATTAAAATGGCAGGTTAAATGGAAAATTATTAAAATGTACCAATTGTTATGGGCAGATTATTAAAATGGCAGGTTAAATGGAAAATTATTAAAATGTACCTATTGTTATGGGCAGGTTATTAAAATGGCAGGTTAAATGGAAAATTATTAAAATGTACCTATTGTTATGGGCAGGTTATTAAAATGGCAGGTTAAATGGAAAATTATTAAAATGTACCTATTGTTATGGGCAGGTTATTAAAATGGCAGGTTAAATGGAAAATTATTAAAATGTACCTATTGTTATGGGCAGATTATTAAAATGGCAGGTTAAATGGAAAATTGTTAAAATGTACCTATTGTTATGGGCAGGTTATTAAAATGGCAGGTTAAAAGGAAAATTATTAAAATGTACCTATTGTTATGGGCAGATTATTAAAATGGCAGGTTAAAAGGAAAATTATTAAAATGTACCTATTGTTATGGGCAGATTATTAAAATGGCAGGTTAAAAGGAAAATTATTAAAATGTACCTATTGTTATGGGCAGATTATTAAAATGGCAGGTTAAATGGAAAATTATTAAAATGTACCTATTGTTATGGGCAGGTTATTAAAATGGCAGGTTAAAAGGAAAATTATTAAAATGTACCTATTGTTATGGGCAGATTATTAAAATGGCAGGTTAAATGGAAAATTATTAAAATGTACCTATTGTTATAGACAGGTTATTAAAATGGCAGGTTAAATGGAAAATTATTAAAATGTACCTATTGTTATGGGCAGGTTATTAAAATGGCAGGTTAAATCGAAAATTATTAAAATGTACCTATTGTTATGGACAGGTTATAAAAATGGCAGGTTAAAAGGAAAATTATTAAAATGTACCTCTTGTTATGGGCAGATTATTAAAATGGCAGGTTAAAAGGCAAATTATTAAAATGTACCTATTGTTATGGGCAGATTATTAAAATGGCAGGTTAAAAGGAAAATTATTAAAATGTACCTATTGTTATGGGCAGATTATTAAAATGGCAGGTTAAATGGAAAATTATTAAAATGTACCTATTGTTATGGGCAGGTTATTAAAATGGCAGGTTAAAAGGAAAATTATTAAAATGTACCTATTTTTATGGGCAGATTATTAAAATGGCAGGTTAAATGGAAAATTATTAAAATGTACCTATTGTTATGGACAGGTGATTAAAATGGCAGGTTAAATGGAAAATTATTAAAATGTACCTATTGTTATGGGCAGGTTATTAAAATGGCAGGTTAAAAGGAAAATTATTAAAATGTACCTATTGTTATGGGCAGATTATTAAAATGGCAGGTTAAATGGAAAATTATTAAAATGTACCTATTGTTATGGACAGGTTATTAAAATGGCAGGTTAAATCGAAAATTATTAAAATGTACCTATTGTTATGGACAGGTTATAAAAATGGCAGGTTAAAAGGAAAATTATTAAAATGTACCTCTTGTTATGGGCAGATTATTAAAATGGCAGGTTAAAAGGCAAATTATTAAAATGTACCTATTGTTATGGGCAGATTATTAAAATGGCAGGTTAAAAGGAAAATTATTAAAATGTACCTATTGTTATGGGCAGATTATTAAAATGGCAGGTTAAATGGAAAATTATTAAAATGTACCTATTGTTATGGGCAGGTTATTAAAATGGCAGGTTAAAAGGAAAATTATTAAAATGTACCTATTGTTATGGGCAGATTATTAAAATGGCAGGTTAAATGGAAAATTATTAAAATGTACCTATTGTTATGGACAGGTTATTAAAATGGCAGGTTAAATGGAAAATTATTAAAATGTACCTATTGTTATGGGCAGGTTATTAAAATGGCAGGTTAAAAGGAAAATTATTAAAATGTACCTATTGTTATGGGCAGGTTATTAAAATGGCAGGTTAAATGGAAAATTATTAAAATGTACCTATTGTTATGGACAGGTTATAAAAATGGCAGGTTAAATGGAAAATTATTAAAATGTACCTATTGTTATGGGCAGGTTATTAAAATGGCAGGTTAAATGGAAAATTATTAAAATGTACCTATTGTTATGGGCAGATTATTAAAATGGCAGGTTAAAAGGAACATTATTAAAATGTACCTATTGTTATGGGCAGATTATTAAAATGCCAGGTTAAATGGAAAATTATTAAAATGTACCTATTGTTATGGGCAGGTTATTAAAATGGCAGGTTAAAAGGAAAATTATTAAAATGCACCTATTGTTATGGACAGGTTATTAAAATGTACCTATTGTTATGGGCAGATTATTAAAATGGCAGGTTAAATGGAAAATTATTAAAATGTACCTATTGTTATGGGCAGGTTATTAAAATGGCAGGTTAAAAGGAAAATTATTAAAATGCACCTATTGTTATGGACAGGTTATTAAAATGTACCTATTGTTATGGACAGGTTATTAAAATGCACCTATTGTTATGGACAGGTTATTAAAATGCACCTATTGTTATGGACAGGTTATTAAAATGTACCTATTGTTATGGGCAGATTATTAAAATGGCAGGATAAAAGGAAAATTATTAAAATGTACCTATTTGTTATGGGCAGATTATTAAAATGGCAGGTTAAATGGAAAATTATTAAAATGTACCTATTGTTATGGGCAGATTATTAAAATGGCAGGTTAAAAGGAACATTATTAAAATGTACCTATTGTTATGGGCAGGTTATTAAAATGGCAGGTTAAATGGAAAATTATTAAAATGTACCTATTGTTATGGGCAGGTTATTAAAATGGCAGGTTAAATGGAAAATTATTAAAATGTACCTATTGTTATGGGCAGATTATTAAAATGGCAGGTTAAATGGAAAATTATTAAAATGTACCTATTGTTATGGGCAGGTTATTAAAATGGCAGGTTAAAAGGAAAATTATTAAAATGTACCTATTGTTATGGGCAGATTATTAAAATGGCAGGTTAAAAGGAACATTATTAAAATGTACCTATTGTTATGGGCAGATTATTAAAATGGCAGGTTAAATGGAAAATTATTAAAATGTACCTATTGTTATGGGCAGATTATTAAAATGGCAGGTTAAAAGGAAAATTATTAAAATGTACCTATTGTTATGGGCAGATTATTAAAATGGCAGGTTAAAAGGAAAATTATTAAAATGTACCTATTGTTATGGGCAGATTATTAAAATGGCAGGTTAAATGGAAAATTATTAAAATGTACCTATTGTTATGGGCAGGTTATTAAAATGGCAGGTTAAAAGGAAAATTATTAAAATGTACCTATTGTTATGGGCAGATTATTAAAATGGCAGGTTAAATGGAAAATTATTAAAATGTACCTATTGTTATGGACAGGTTATTAAAATGGCAGGTTAAATGGAAAATTATTAAAATGTACCTATTGTTATGGGCAGGTTATTAAAATGGCAGGTTAAAAGGAAAATTATTAAAATGTACCTATTGTTATGGGCAGGTTATTAAAATGGCAGGTTAAATGGAAAATTATTAAAATGTACCTATTGTTATGGACAGGTTATAAAAATGGCAGGTTAAATGGAAAATTATTAAAATGTACCTATTGTTATGGGCAGGTTATTAAAATGGCAGGTTAAATGGAAAATTATTAAAATGTACCTATTGTTATGGGCAGATTATTAAAATGGCAGGTTAAAAGGAACATTATTAAAATGTACCTATTGTTATGGGCAGATTATTAAAATGCCAGGTTAAATGGAAAATTATTAAAATGTACCTATTGTTATGGGCAGGTTATTAAAATGGCAGGTTAAAAGGAAAATTATTAAAATGCACCTATTGTTATGGACAGGTTATTAAAATGTACCTATTGTTATGGGCAGATTATTAAAATGGCAGGTTAAATGGAAAATTATTAAAATGTACCTATTGTTATGGGCAGGTTATTAAAATGGCAGGTTAAAAGGAAAATTATTAAAATGCACCTATTGTTATGGACAGGTTATTAAAATGTACCTATTGTTATGGACAGGTTATTAAAATGCACCTATTGTTATGGACAGGTTATTAAAATGCACCTATTGTTATGGACAGGTTATTAAAATGTACCTATTGTTATGGGCAGATTATTAAAATGGCAGGATAAAAGGAAAATTATTAAAATGTACCTATTTGTTATGGGCAGATTATTAAAATGGCAGGTTAAATGGAAAATTATTAAAATGTACCTATTGTTATGGGCAGATTATTAAAATGGCAGGTTAAAAGGAACATTATTAAAATGTACCTATTGTTATGGGCAGGTTATTAAAATGGCAGGTTAAATGGAAAATTATTAAAATGTACCTATTGTTATGGGCAGGTTATTAAAATGGCAGGTTAAATTGAAAATTATTAAAATGTACCTATTGTTATGGGCAGATTATTAAAATGGCAGGTTAAATGGAAAATTATTAAAATGTACCTATTGTTATGGGCAGGTTATTAAAATGGCAGGTTAAAAGGAAAATTATTAAAATGTACCTATTGTTATGGGCAGATTATTAAAATGGCAGGTTAAAAGGAACATTATTAAAATGTACCTATTGTTATGGGCAGATTATTAAAATGGCAGGTTAAATGGAAAATTATTAAAATGTACCTATTGTTATGGGCAGGTTATTAAAATGGCAGGTTAAAAGGAAAATTATTAAAATGTACCTATTGTTATGGGCAGGTTATTAAAATGGCAGGTTAAATGGAAAATTATTAAAATGTACCAATTGTTATGGGCAGATTATTAAAATGGCAGGTTAAATGGAAAATTATTAAAATGTACCTATTGTTATGGGCAGGTTATTAAAATGGCAGGTTAAATGGAAAATTATTAAAATGTACCTATTGTTATGGGCAGATTATTAAAATGGCAGGTTAAATGGAAAATTATTAAAATGTACCAATTGTTATGGGCAGATTATTAAAATGGCAGGTTAAATGGAAAATTATTAAAATGTACCTATTGTTATGGGCAGGTTATTAAAATGGCAGGTTAAATGCAAAATTATTAAAATGTACCTATTGTTATGGGCAGGTTATTAAAATGGCAGGTTAAATGGAAAATTATTAAAATGTACCTATTGTTATGGGCAGGTTATTAAAATGGCAGGTTAAATGGAAAATTATTAAAATGTACCTATTGTTATGGGCAGATTATTAAAATGGCAGGTTAAATGGAAAATTGTTAAAATGTACCTATTGTTATGGGCAGGTTATTAAAATGGCAGGTTAAAAGGAAAATTATTAAAATGTACCTATTGTTATGGGCAGATTATTAAAATGGCAGGTTAAAAGGAAAATTATTAAAATGTACCTATTGTTATGGGCAGATTATTAAAATGGCAGGTTAAAAGGAAAATTATTAAAATGTACCTATTGTTATGGGCAGATTATTAAAATGGCAGGTTAAATGGAAAATTATTAAAATGTACCTATTGTTATGGGCAGGTTATTAAAATGGCAGGTTAAAAGGAAAATTATTAAAATGTACCTATTGTTATGGGCAGATTATTAAAATGGCAGGTTAAATGGAAAATTATTAAAATGTACCTATTGTTATGGACAGGTTATTAAAATGGCAGGTTAAATGGAAAATTATTAAAATGTACCTATTGTTATGGGCAGGTTATTAAAATGGCAGGTTAAATCGAAAATTATTAAAATGTACCTATTGCTCTGGACAGGTTATAAAAATGGCAGGTTAAATGGAAAATTATTAAAATGTACCTATTGTTATGGGCAGGTTATTAAAATGGCAGGTTAAATGGAAAATTATTAAAATGTACCTATTGTTATGGGCAGATTATTAAAATGGCAGGTTAAATGGAAAATTATTAAAATGTACCTATTGTTATGGGCAGGTTATTAAAATGGCAGGTTCAAAGGAAAATTATTAAAATGCACCTATTGTTATGGACAGGTTATTAAAATGTACCTATTGTTATGGGCAGATTATTAAAATGGCAGGTTAAATGGAAAATTATTAAAATGTACCTATTGTTATGGGCAGGTTCTTAAAATGGCAGGTTAAAAGGAAAATTATTAAAATGCACCTATTGTTATGGACAGGTTATTAAAATGTACCTATTGTTATGGACAGGTTATTAAAATGCACCTATTGTTATGGACAGGTTATTAAAATGGCAGGTTAAATGGAAAATTATTAAAATGTACCTATTGTTATGGACAGGTTATAAAAATGGCAGGTTAAATGGAAAATTATTAAAATGTACCTATTGTTATGGGCAGGTTATTAAAATGGCAGGTTAAATGGAAAATTATTAAAATGTACCTCTTGTTATGGGCAGATTATTAAAATGGCAGGTTAAAAGGAAAATTATTAAAATGTACCTATTGTTATGGGCAGATTATTAAAATGGCAGGTTAAATGGAAAATTATTAAAATGTACCTATTGTTATGGGCAGGTTATTAAAATGGCAGGTTAAAAGGGAAATTATTAAAATGCACCTATTGTTATGGACAGGTTATTAAAATGTACCTATTGTTATGGGCAGATTATTAAAATGGCAGGTTAAATGGAAAATTATTAAAATGTACCTATTGTTATGGGCAGGTTATTAAAATGGCAGGTTAAAAGGAAAATTATTAAAATGCACCTATTGTTATGGACAGGTTATTAAAATGTACCTATTGTTATGGACAGGTTATTAAAATGCACCTATTGTTATGGACAGGTTATTAAAATGCACCTATTGTTATGGACAGGTTATTAAAATGTACCTATTGTTATGGGCAGATTATTAAAATGGCAGGTTAAAAGGAAAATTATTAAAATGTACCTATTGTTATGGGCAGGTTATTAAAATGGCAGGTTAAATGGAAAATTATTAAAATGTACCTATTGTTATGGGCAGATTATTAAAATGGCAGGTTAAATGGAAAATTATTAAAATGTACCTATTGTTATGGGCAGGTTATTAAAATGGCAGGTTAAAAGGAAAATTATTAAAATGTACCTATTGTTATGGGCAGATTATTAAAATGGCAGGTTAAAAGGAACATTATTAAAATGTACCTATTGTTATGGGCAGATTATTAAAATGGCAGGTTAAATGGAAAATTATTAAAATGTACCTATTGTTATGGGCAGGTTATTAAAATGGCAGGTTAAATGGAAAATTATTAAAATGTACCTATTGTTATGGGCAGGTTATTAAAATGGCAGGTTAAATGGAAAATTATTAAAATGTACCTATTGTTATGGGCAGATTATTAAAATGGCAGGTTAAATGGAAAATTATTAAAATGTACCTATTGTTATGGGCAGGTTATTAAAATGGCAGGTTAAATGGAAAATTATTAAAATGTACCTATTGTTATGGGCAGGTTATTAAAATGGCAGGTTAAATGGAAAATTATTAAAATGTACCTATTGTTATGGGCAGGTTATTAAAATGGCAGGTTAAATGGAAAATTATTAAAATGTACCTATTGTTATGGGCAGATTATTAAAATGGCAGGTTAAATGGAAAATTGTTAAAATGTACCTATTGTTATGGGCAGATTATTAAAATGGCAGGTTAAATGGAAAATTATTAAAATGTACCTATTGTTATGGGCAGGTTATTAAAATGGCAGGTTAAATGGAAAATTATTAAAATGTACCAATTGTTATGGGCAGATTATTAAAATGGCAGGTTAAATGGGAAATTATTAAAATGTACCTATTGTTATGGACAGGTTATTAAAATGGCAGGTTAAATGGAAAATTATTAAAATGTACCTATTGTTATGGGCAGATTATTAAAATGGCAGGTTAAATGGAAAATTATTAAAATGTACCTATTGTTATGGGCAGGTTATTAAAATGGCAGGTTAAATGGAAAATTATTAAAATGTACCTATTGTTATGGACAGATTATTAAAATGGCAGGTTAAAAGGAAAATTATTAAAATGTACCTATTGTTATGGGCAGATTATTAAAATGGCAGGTTAAAAGGAAAATTATTAAAATGTACCTATTGTTATGGGCAGGTTATTAAAATGGCAGGTTAAAAGGAAAATTATTAAAATGCACCTATTGTTATGGACAGGTTATTAAAATGTACCTATTGTTATGGACAGGTTATTAAAATGCACCTATTGTTATGGACAGGTTATTAAAATGTACCTATTGTTATGGGCAGATTATTAAAATGGCAGGTTAAAAGGAAAATTATTAAAATGTACCTATTGTTATGGGCAGGTTCTTAAAATGGCAGGTTAAAAGGAAAATTATTAAAATGCACCTATTGTTATGGACAGGTTATTAAAATGTACCTATTGTTATGGACAGGTTATTAAAATGCACCTATTGTTATGGACAGGTTATTAAAATGGCAGGTTAAATGGAAAATTATTAAAATGTACCTATTGTTATGGACAGGTTATAAAAATGGCAGGTTAAATGGAAAATTATTAAAATGTACCTATTGTTATGGGCAGGTTATTAAAATGGCAGGTTAAATGGAAAATTATTAAAATGTACCTCTTGTTATGGGCAGATTATTAAAATGGCAGGTTAAAAGGAAAATTATTAAAATGTACCTATTGTTATGGGCAGATTATTAAAATGGCAGGTTAAATGGAAAATTATTAAAATGTACCTATTGTTATGGGCAGGTTATTAAAATGGCAGGTTAAAAGGGAAATTATTAAAATGCACCTATTGTTATGGGCAGATTATTAAAATGGCAGGTTAAATGGAAAATTATTAAAATGTACCTATTGTTATGGGCAGGTTATTAAAATGGCAGGTTAAATGGAAAATTATTAAAATGTACCTATTGTTATGGACAGATTATTAAAATGGCAGGTTAAAAGGAAAATTATTAAAATGTACCTATTGTTATGGGCAGATTATTAAAATGGCAGGTTAAAAGGAAAATTATTAAAATGTACCTATTGTTATGGGCAGGTTATTAAAATGGCAGGTTAAAAGGAAAATTATTAAAATGCACCTATTGTTATGGACAGGTTATTAAAATGTACCTATTGTTATGGACAGGTTATTAAAATGCACCTATTGTTATGGACAGGTTATTAAAATGTACCTATTGTTATGGGCAGATTATTAAAATGGCAGGTTAAAAGGAAAATTATTAAAATGTACCTATTGTTATGGGCAGGTTCTTAAAATGGCAGGTTAAAAGGAAAATTATTAAAATGCACCTATTGTTATGGACAGGTTATTAAAATGTACCTATTGTTATGGACAGGTTATTAAAATGCACCTATTGTTATGGACAGGTTATTAAAATGGCAGGTTAAATGGAAAATTATTAAAATGTACCTATTGTTATGGACAGGTTATAAAAATGGCAGGTTAAATGGAAAATTATTAAAATGTACCTATTGTTATGGGCAGGTTATTAAAATGGCAGGTTAAATGGAAAATTATTAAAATGTACCTCTTGTTATGGGCAGATTATTAAAATGGCAGGTTAAAAGGAAAATTATTAAAATGTACCTATTGTTATGGGCAGATTATTAAAATGGCAGGTTAAATGGAAAATTATTAAAATGTACCTATTGTTATGGGCAGGTTATTAAAATGGCAGGTTAAAAGGGAAATTATTAAAATGCACCTATTGTTATGGACAGGTTATTAAAATGTACCTATTGTTATGGGCAGATTATTAAAATGGCAGGTTAAAAGGAAAATTATTAAAATGCACCTATTGTTATGGACAGGTTATTAAAATGTACCTATTGTTATGGACAGGTTATTAAAATGCACCTATTGTTATGGACAGGTTATTAAAATGCACCTATTGTTATGGACAGGTTATTAAAATGTACCTATTGTTATGGGCAGATTATTAAAATGGCAGGTTAAAAGGAAAATTATTAAAATGTACCTATTGTTATGGGCAGGTTATTAAAATGGCAGGTTAAATGGAAAATTATTAAAATGTACCTATTGTTATGGGCAGATTATTAAAATGGCAGGTTAAATGGAAAATTATTAAAATGTACCTATTGTTATGGGCAGGTTATTAAAATGGCAGGTTAAAAGGAAAATTATTAAAATGTACCTGTTGTTATGGGCAGATTATTAAAATGGCAGGTTAAAAGGAACATTATTAAAATGTACCTATTGTTATGGGCAGATTATTAAAATGGCAGGTTAAATGGAAAATTATTAAAATGTACCTATTGTTATGGGCAGGTTATTAAAATGGCAGGTTAAATGGAAAATTATTAAAATGTACCTATTGTTATGGGCAGGTTATTAAAATGGCAGGTTAAATGGAAAATTATTAAAATGTACCTATTGTTATGGGCAGATTATTAAAATGGCAGGTTAAATGGAAAATTATTAAAATGTACCTATTGTTATGGGCAGGTTATTAAAATGGCAGGTTAAATGGAAAATTATTAAAATGTACCTATTGTTATGGGCAGGTTATTAAAATGGCAGGTTAAATGGAAAATTATTAAAATGTACCTATTGTTATGGGCAGGTTATTAAAATGGCAGGTTAAATGGAAAATTATTAAAATGTACCTATTGTTATGGGCAGATTATTAAAATGGCAGGTTAAATGGAAAATTGTTAAAATGTACCTATTGTTATGGGCAGATTATTAAAATGGCAGGTTAAATGGAAAATTATTAAAATGTACCTATTGTTATGGGCAGGTTATTAAAATGGCAGGTTAAATGGAAAATTATTAAAATGTACCAATTGTTATGGGCAGATTATTAAAATGGCAGGTTAAATGGGAAATTATTAAAATGTACCTATTGTTATGGACAGGTTATTAAAATGGCAGGTTAAATGGAAAATTATTAAAATGTACCTATTGTTATGGGCAGATTATTAAAATGGCAGGTTAAATGGAAAATTATTAAAATGTACCTATTGTTATGGGCAGGTTATTAAAATGGCAGGTTAAATGAAAAATTATTAAAATGTACCTATTGTTATGGACAGATTATTAAAATGGCAGGTTAAAAGGAAAATTATTAAAATGTACCAATTGTTATGGTCAGATTATTAAAATGGCAGGTTAAAAGGAAAATTATTAAAATGTACCTATTGTTATGGGCAGATTATTAAAATGGCAGGTTAAAAGGAAAATTATTAAAATGTACCTATTGTTATGGGCAGGTTATTAAAATGGCAGGTTAAAAGGAAAATTATTAAAATGAACCTATTGTTATGGGCAGATTATTAAAATGGCAAGTTAAATGGAAAATTATTAAAATGTACCTATTGTTATGGGCAGGTTATTAAAATGGCAGGTTAAAAGGAAAATTATTAAAATGTACCAATTGTTATGGGCAGGTTATTAAAATGGCAGGTTAAAAGGAGAATTATTAAAATGTACCTATTGTTATGGGCAGGTTATTAAAATGGCAGGTTAAAAGGAAAATTATTAAAATGTACCTATTGTTATGGGCAGATTATTAAAATGGCAGGTTAAATGGAAAATTATTAAAATGTACCTATTGTTATGGGCAGGTTATTAAAATGGCAGGTTAAAAGGAAAATTATTAAAATGTACCTATTGTTATGGGCAGATTATTAAAATGGCAGGTTAAAAGGAAAATTATTAAAATGTACCTATTGTTATGGGCAGATTATTAAAATGGCAGGTTAAAAGGAAAATTATTAAAATGTACCTATTGTTATGGGCAGGTTATTAAAATGGCAGGTTAAATGGAAAATTATTAAAATGTACCTATTGTTATGGGCAGATTATTAAAATGGCAGGTTAAAAGGAAAATTATTAAAATGTACCTATTGTTATGGGCAGATTATTAAAATGGCAGGTTAAATGGAAAATTATTAAAATGTACCTATTGTTATGGGCAGGTTATTAAAATGGCAGGTTAAAAGGAAAATTATTAAAATGTACCTATTGTTATGGGCAGATTATTAAAATGGCAGGTTAAAAGGAGAATTATTAAAATGTACCTATTGTTATGGGCAGATTATTAAAATGGCAGGTTAAAAGGAGAATTATTAAAATGTACCTATTGTTATGGGCAGGTTATTAAAATGGCAGGTTAAAAGGAAAATTATTAAAATGTACCTATTGTTATGGGCAGATTATTAAAATGGCAGGTTAAATGGAAAATTATTAAAATGTACCTATTGTTATGGGCAGATTATTAAAATGGCAGGTTAAAAGGAAAATTATTAAAATGTACCTATTGTTATGGGCAGATTATTAAAATGGCAGGTTAAAAGGAAAATTATTAAAATGTACCTATTGTTATGGGCAGGTTATTAAAATGGCAGGTTAAAAGGAAAATTATTAAAATGTACCTTTTGTTATGGGCAGGTTATTAAAATGGCAGGTTAAAAGGAAAATTATTAAAATGTACCTATTGTTATGGGCAGATTATTAAAATGGCAGGTTAAAAGGAAAATTATTAAAATGTACCTTTTGTTATGGGCAGGTTATTAAAATGGCAGGTTAAAAGGAAAATTATTAAAATGTACCTATTGTTATGGGCAGATTATTAAAATGGCAGGTTAAAAGGAAAATTATTAAAATGTACCTATTGTTATGGGCAGGTTATTAAAATGGCAGGTTAAAAGGAAAATTATTAAAATGTACCTATTGTTATGGGCAGATTATTAAAATGGCAGGTTAAATGGAAAATTATTAAAATGTACCTATTGTTATGGGCAGGTTATTAAAATGGCAGGTTAAAAGGAAAATTATTAAAATGTACCTATTGTTATGGGCAGATTATTAAAATGGCAGGTTAAAAGGAAAATTATTAAAATGTACCTATTGTTATGGGCAGATTATTAAAATGGCAGGTTAAATGGGAAATTATTAAAATGTACCTATTGTTATGGGCAGATTATTAAAATGGCAAGTTAAATGGAAAATTATTAAAATGTACCTCTTGTTATGGGCAGATTATTAAAATGGCAGGTTAAATGGAAAATTATTAAAATGTACCTATTGTTATGGGCAGATTATTAAAATGGCAGGTTAAAAGGAAAATTATTAAAATGTACCTATTGTTCTGGGCAGGTTATTAAAATGGCAGGTTAAAAGGAAAATTATTAAAATGTACCTATTGTTATGGGCAGATTATTAAAATGGCAAGTTAAATGGAAAATTATTAAAATGTACCTATTGTTATGGGCAGGTTATTAAAATGGCAGGTTAAAAGGAAAATTATTAAAATGTACCAATTGTTATGGGCAGGTTATTAAAATGGCAGGTTAAAAGGAGAATTATTAAAATGTACCTATTGTTATGGACAGGTTATTAAAATGGCAGGTTAAAAGGAAAATTATTAAAATGTACCTATTGTTATGGGCAGGTTATTAAAATGGCAGGTTAAAAGGAAAATTATTAAAATGTACCAATTGTTATGGGCAGATTATTAAAATGCACCTATTGTTATGGACAGGTTATTAAAATGTACCTATTGTTATGGGCAGATTATTAAAATGGCAGGTTAAATGGAAAATTATTAAAATGTACCTATTGTTATGGGCAGGTTATTAAAATGGCAGGTTAAATGGAAAATTATTAAAATGTACCTATTGTTATGGGCAGGTTATTAAAATGGCAGGTTAAATGGAAAATTATTAAAATGTACCTATTGTTATGGGCAGATTATTAAAATGGCAGGTTAAAAGGAAAATTATTAAAATGTACCAATTGTTATGGGCAGATTATTAAAATGCACCTATTGTTATGGACAGGTTATTAAAATGTACCTATTGTTATGGACAGATTATTAAAATGTACCTATTGTTATGGGCAGGTTATTAAAATGGCAGGTTAAAAGGAAAATTATTAAAATGTACCAATTGTTATGGGCAGATTATTAAAATGCACCTATTGTTATGGACAGGTTATTAAAATGTACCTATTGTTATGGGCAGATTATTAAAATGGCAGGTTAAATGGAAAATTATTAAAATGTACCTATTGTTATGGGCAGGTTATTAAAATGGCAGGTTAAATGGAAAATTATTAAAATGTACCTATTGTTATGGGCAGATTATTAAAATGGCAGGTTAAAAGGAAAATTATTAAAATGTACCTATTGTTATGGGCAGATTATTAAAATGGCAGGTTAAATGGGAAATTATTAAAATGTACCTATTGTTATGGGCAGATTATTAAAATGGCAAGTTAAATGGAAAATTATTAAAATGTACCTATTGTTATGGGCAGATTATTAAAATGGCAGGTTAAATGGAAAATTATTAAAATGTACCTATTGTTATGGGCAGATTATTAAAATGGCAGGTTAAAAGGAAAATTATTAAAATGTACCTATTGTTATGGGCAGGTTATTAAAATGGCAGGTTAAAAGGAAAATTATTAAAATGTACCTATTGTTATGGGCAGATTATTAAAATGGCAAGTTAAATGGAAAATTATTAAAATGTACCTATTGTTATGGGCAGGTTATGAAAATGGCAGGTTAAAAGGAAAATTATTAAAATGTACCAATTGTTATGGGCAGGTTATTAAAATGGCAGGTTAAAAGGAGAATTATTAAAATGTACCTATTGTTATGGACAGGTTATTAAAATGGCAGGTTAAAAGGAAAATTATTAAAATGTACCTATTGTTATGGGCAGGTTATTAAAATGGCAGGTTAAAAGGAAAATTATTAAAATGTACCAATTGTTATGGGCAGATTATTAAAATGCACCTATTGTTATGGACAGGTTATTAAAATGTACCTATTGTTATGGGCAGATTATTAAAATGGCAGGTTAAATGGAAAATTATTAAAATGTACCTATTGTTATGGGCAGGTTATTAAAATGGCAGGTTAAAAGGAAAATTATTAAAATGTACCTATTGTTATGGGCAGATTATTAAAATGGCAAGTTAAATGGAAAATTATTAAAATGTACCTATTGTTATGGGCAGGTTATTAAAATGGCAGGTTAAAAGGAAAATTATTAAAATGTACCAATTGTTATGGGCAGGTTATTAAAATGGCAGGTTAAAAGGAAAATTATTAAAATGTACCTATTGTTATGGGCAGGTTATTAAAATGTACCTATTGTTATGGGCAGATTATTAAAATGGCAAGTTAAATGGAAAATTATTAAAATGTACCTATTGTTATGGGCAGGTTATTAAAATGGCAGGTTAAAAGGAAAATTATTAAAATGTACCTATTGTTATGGGCAGATTATTAAAATGGCAAGTTAAATGGAAAATTATTAAAATGTAGCTATTGTTATGGGCAGGTTATTAAAATGGCAGGTTAAAAGGAAAATTATTAAAATGTACCTATTGTTATGGGCAGGTTATTAAAATGGCAGGTTAAAAGGAAAATTATTAAAATGTACCTATTGTTATGGGCAGATTATTAAAATGCACCTATTGTTATGGACAGGTTATTAAAATGTACCTATTGTTATGGGCAGATTATTAAAATGGCAAGTTAAATGGAAAATTATTAAAATGTACCTATTGTTATGGGCAGGTTATTAAAATGGCAGGTTAAAAGGAAAATTATTAAAATGTACCTATTGTTATGGACAGGTTATTAAAATGCACCTATTGTTATGGACAGGTTATTAAAATGCACCTATTGTTATGGACAGGTTATTAAAATGTACCTATTGTTATGGGCAGATTATTAAAATGGCAGGTTAAAAGGAAAATTATTAAAATGTACCTATTGTTATGGGCAGATTATTAAAATGGCAGGTTAAATGGAAAATTATTAAAATGTACCTATTGTTATGGGCAGGTTATTAAAATGGCAGGTTAAAAGGAAAATTATTAAAATGTACCTATTGTTATGGGCAGGTTATTAAAATGGCAGGTTAAAAGGAAAATTATTAAAATGTACCTATTGTTATGGGCAGATTATTAAAATGGCAGGTTAAATGGAAAATTATTAAAATGTACCTATTGTTATGGGCAGGTTATTAAAATGGCAGGTTAAAAGGAAAATTATTAAAATGTACCTATTGTTATGGGCAGATTATTAAAATGGCAGGTTAAATGGAAAATTATTAAAATGTACCTATTGTTATGGGCAGGTTATTAAAATGGCAGGTTAAATGGAAAATTATTAAAATGTACCTATTGTTATGGGCAGATTATTAAAATGGCAGGTTAAATGGAAAATTATTAAAATGTACCAATTGTTATGGGCAGATTATTAAAATGGCAGGTTAAATGGAAAATTATTAAAATGTACCTATTGTTATGGGCAGGTTATTAAAATGGCAGGTTAAATGGAAAATTATTAAAATGTACCAATTGTTATGGGCAGATTATTAAAATGGCAGGTTAAATGGGAAATTATTAAAATGTACCTATTGTTATGGACAGGTTATTAAAATGGCAGGTTAAATGGAAAATTATTAAAATGTACCTATTGTTATGGGCAGATTATTAAAATGGCAGGTTAAATGGAAAATTATTAAAATGTACCTATTGTTTTGGGCAGGTTATTAAAATGGCAGGTTAAATGGAAAATTATTAAAATGTACCAATTGTTATGGGCAGATTATTAAAATGGCAGGTTAAATGGGAAATTATTAAAATGTACCTATTGTTATGGACAGATTATTAAAATGGCAGGTTAAAAGGAAAATTATTAAAATGTACCAATTGTTATGGGCAGATTATTAAAATGGCAGGTTAAAAGGAAAATTATTAAAATGTACCAATTGTTATGGGCAGATTATTAAAATGGCAGGTTAAAAGGAAAATTATTAAAATGTACCTATTGTTATGGGCAGGTTATTAAAATGGCAGGTTAAAAGGAAAATTATTAAAATGTACCTATTCTTATGGGCAGATTATTAAAATGGCAGGTTAAATGGAAAATTATTAAAATGTACCTATTGTTATGGGCAGATTATTAAAATGGCAGGTTAAAAGGAAAATTATTAAAATGTACCTATTGTTATGGGCAGGTTATTAAAATGGCAGGTTAAAAGGAAAATTATTAAAATGTACCTTTTGTTATGGGCAGATTATTAAAATGGCAGGTTAAAAGGAAAATTATTAAAATGTACCTATTGTTATGGGCAGGTTATTAAAATGGCAGGTTAAAAGGAAAATTATTAAAATGTACCTATTGTTATGGGCAGATTATTAAAATGGCAGGTTAAAAGGAAAATTATTAAAATGTACCTGTTGTTATGGGCAGGTTATTAAAATGGCAGGTTAAAAGGAAAATTATTAAAATGTACCTATTGTTATGGGCAGATTATTAAAATGGCAGGTTAAAAGGAAAATTATTAAAATGTACCTATTGTTATGGGCAGGTTATTAAAATGGCAGGTTAAAAGGAAAATTATTAAAATGTACCTATTGTTATGGGCAGATTATTAAAATGGCAGGTTAAAAGGAAAATTATTAAAATGTACCTTTTGTTATGGGCAGATTATTAAAATGGCAGGTTAAAAGGAAAATTATTAAAATGTACCTATTGTTATGGGCAGGTTATTAAAATGGCAGGTTAAAAGGAAAATTATTAAAATGTACCTATTGTTATGGGCAGATTATTAAAATGGCAGGTTAAAAGGAAAATTATTAAAATGTACCTATTGTTATGGGCAGATTATTAAAATGGCAGGTTAAAAGGAAAATTATTAAAATGTACCTTTTGTTATGGGCAGATTATTAAAATGGCAGGTTAAAAGGAAAATTATTAAAATGTACCTATTGTTATGGGCAGGTTATTAAAATGGCAGGTTAAAAGGAAAATTATTAAAATGTACCTATTGTTATGGGCAGATTATTAAAATGGCAGGTTAAAAGGAAAATTATTAAAATGTACCTATTGTTATGGGCAGATTATTAAAATGGCAGGTTAAATGGGAAATTATTAAAATGTACTTATTGTTATGGGCAGATTATTAAAATGGCAAGTTAAATGGGAAATTATTAAAATGTACCTATTGTTATGGGCAGATTATTAAAATGGCAGGTTAAATGGAAAATTATTAAAATGTACCTATTGTTATGGGCAGATTATTAAAATGGCAGGTTAAAAGGAAAATTATTAAAATGTACCTATTGTTATGGGCAGGTTATTAAAATGGCAGGTTAAAAGGAAAATTATTAAAATGTACCTATTGTTATGGGCAGGTTATTAAAATGGCAGGTTAAAAGGAAAATTATTAAAATGTACCTATTGTTATGGGCAGATTATTAAAATGGCAAGTTAAATGGAAAATTATTAAAATGTACCTATTGTTATGGGCAGGTTATTAAAATGGCAGGTTAAAAGGAAAATTATTAAAATGTACCAATTGTTATGGGCAGGTTATTAAAATGGCAGGTTAAAAGGAGAATTATTAAAATGTACCTATTGTTATGGACAGGTTATTAAAATGGCAGGTTAAAAGGAAAATTATTAAAATGTACCTATTGTTATGGGCAGGTTATTAAAATGGCAGGTTAAATGGAAAATTATTAAAATGTACCTATTGTTATGGGCAGATTATTAAAATGCACCTATTGTTATGGACAGGTTATTAAAATGTACCTATTGTTATGGGCAGATTATTAAAATGGCAGGTTAAATGGAAAATTATTAAAATGTACCTATTGTTATGGGCAGGTTATTAAAATGGCAGGTTAAATGGAAAATTATTAAAATGAACCTATTGTTATGGGCAGGTTATTAAAATGGCAGGTTAAATGGAAAATTATTAAAATGTACCTATTGTTATGGGCAGATTATTAAAATGGCAGGTTAAAAGGAAAATTATTAAAATGTACCAATTGTTATGGGCAGATTATTAAAATGCACCTATTGTTATGGACAGGTTATTAAAATGTACCTATTGTTATGGACAGATTATTAAAATGTACCAATTGTTATGGGCAGATTATTAAAATGCACCTATTGTTATGGACAGGTTATTAAAATGTACCTATTGTTATGGGCAGATTATTAAAATGGCAGGTTAAATGGAAAATTATTAAAATGTACCTATTGTTATGGGCAGATTATTAAAATGGCAGGTTAAATGGAAAATTATTAAAATGTACCTATTGTTATGGGCAGATTATTAAAATGGCAGGTTAAAAGGAAAATTATTAAAATGTACCTATTGTTATGGGCAGATTATTAAAATGGCAGGTTAAATGGGAAATTATTAAAATGTACCTATTGTTATGGGCAGATTATTAAAATGGCAGGTTAAATGGAAAATTATTAAAATGTACCTATTGTTTTGGGCAGGTTATTAAAATGGCAGGTTAAATGGAAAATTATTAAAATGTACCAATTGTTATGGGCAGATTATTAAAATGGCAGGTTAAATGGGAAATTATTAAAATGTACCTATTGTTATGGACAGATTATTAAAATGGCAGGTTAAAAGGAAAATTATTAAAATGTACCAATTGTTATGGGCAGATTATTAAAATGGCAGGTTAAATGGGAAATTATTAAAATGTACCTATTGTTATGGGCAGATTATTAAAATGGCAGGTTAAATGGAAAATTATTAAAATGTACCTATTGTTATGGGCAGATTATTAAAATGGCAGGTTAAATGGAAAATTATTAAAATGTACCTATTGTTTTGGGCAGGTTATTAAAATGGCAGGTTAAATGGAAAATTATTAAAATGTACCAATTGTTATGGGCAGATTATTAAAATGGCAGGTTAAATGGGAAATTATTAAAATGTACCTATTGTTATGGGCAGATTATTAAAATGGCAGGTTAAATGGGAAATTATTAAAATGTACCTATTGTTATGGGCAGATTATTAAAATGGCAGGTTAAATGGAAAATTATTAAAATGTACCTATTGTTTTGGGCAGGTTATTAAAATGGCAGGTTAAATGGAAAATTATTAAAATGTACCAATTGTTATGGGCAGATTATTAAAATGGCAGGTTAAATGGGAAATTATTAAAATGTACCTATTGTTATGGACAGATTATTAAAATGGCAGGTTAAAAGGAAAATTATTAAAATGTACCAATTGTTATGGGCAGATTATTAAAATGGCAGGTTAAAAGGAAAATTATTAAAATGTACCTATTGTTATGGGCAGGTTATTAAAATGGCAGGTTAAAAGGAAAATTATTAAAATGTACCAATTGTTATGGGCAGATTATTAAAATGCACCTATTGTTATGGACAGGTTATTAAAATGTACCTATTGTTATGGGCAGATTATTAAAATGGCAGGTTAAATGGAAAATTATTAAAATGTACCTATTGTTATGGGCAGGTTATTAAAATGGCAGGTTAAATGGAAAATTATTAAAATGTACCTATTGTTATGGGCAGGTTATTAAAATGGCAGGTTAAATGGAAAATTATTAAAATGTACCTATTGTTATGGGCAGATTATTAAAATGGCAGGTTAAAAGGAAAATTATTAAAATGTACCAATTGTTATGGGCAGATTATTAAAATGCACCTATTGTTATGGACAGGTTATTAAAATGTACCTATTGTTATGGACAGATTATTAAAATGTACCTATTGTTATGGGCAGATTATTAAAATGGCAGGTTAAATGGGAAATTATTAAAATGTACCTATTGTTATGGGCAGATTATTAAAATGGCAAGTTAAATGGAAAATTATTAAAATGTACCTATTGTTATGGGCAGATTATTAAAATGGCAGGTTAAATGGAAAATTATTAAAATGTACCTATTGTTATGGGCAGATTATTAAAATGGCAGGTTAAAAGGAAAATTATTAAAATGTACCTATTGTTATGGGCAGGTTATTAAAATGGCAGGTTAAAAGGAAAATTATTAAAATGTACCTATTGTTATGGGCAGATTATTAAAATGGCAAGTTAAATGGAAAATTATTAAAATGTACCTATTGTTATGGGCAGGTTATTAAAATGGCAGGTTAAAAGGAAAATTATTAAAATGTACCTATTGTTATGGACAGGTTATTAAAATGGCAGGTTAAAAGGAAAATTATTAAAATGTACCTATTGTTATGGGCAGGTTATTAAAATGGCAGGTTAAAAGGAAAATTATTAAAATGTACCAATTGTTATGGGCAGATTATTAAAATGCACCTATTGTTATGGACAGGTTATTAAAATGTACCAATTGTTATGGGCAGATTATTAAAATGGCAGGTTAAATGGAAAATTATTAAAATGTACCTATTGTTATGGGCAGGTTATTAAAATGGCAGGTTAAAAGGAAAATTATTAAAATGTACCAATTGTTATGGACAGGTTATTAAAATGTACCTATTGTTATGGGCAGATTATTAAAATGGCAGGTTAAATGGAAAATTATTAAAATGTACCTATTGTTATGGGCAGGTTATTAAAATGGCAGGTTAAAAGGAAAATTATTAAAATGTACCTATTGTTATGGGCAGATTATTAAAATGGCAAGTTAAATGGAAAATTATTAAAATGTACCTATTGTTATGGGCAGGTTATTAAAATGGCAGGTTGAAAGGAAAATTATTAAAATGTACCAATTGTTATGGGCAGGTTATTAAAATGGCAGGTTAAAAGGAAAATTATTAAAATGTACCTATTGTTATGGGCAGATTATTAAAATGTACCTATTGTTATGGGCAGATTATTAAAATGGCAAGTTAAATGGAAAATTATTAAAATGTACCTATTGTTATGGGCAGGTTATTAAAATGGCAGGTTAAAAGGAAAATTATTAAAATGTACCTATTGTTATGGGCAGGTTATTAAAATGTACCTATTGTTATGGGCAGATTATTAAAATGGCAAGTTAAATGGAAAATTATTAAAATGTACCTATTGTTATGGGCAGGTTATTAAAATGGCAGGTTAAAAGGAAAATTATTAAAATGTACCTATTGTTATGGGCAGATTATTAAAATGGCAAGTTAAATGGAAAATTATTAAAATGTACCTATTGTTATGGGCAGGTTATTAAAATGGCAGGTTAAAAGGAAAATTATTAAAATGTACCAATTGTTATGGGCAGGTTATTAAAATGGCAGGTTAAAAGGAAAATTATTAAAATGTACCTATTGTTATGGGCAGGTTATTAAAATGGCAGGTTAAAAGGAAAATTATTAAAATGTACCTATTGTTATGGGCAGATTATTAAAATGCACCTATTGTTATGGACAGGTTATTAAAATGTACCTATTGTTATGGGCAGATTATTAAAATGGCAAGTTAAATGGAAAATTATTAAAATGTACCTATTGTTATGGGCAGGTTATTAAAATGGCAGGTTAAAAGGAAAATTATTAAAATGTACCTATTGTTATGGACAGGTTATTAAAATGCACCTATTGTTATGGACAGGTTATTAAAATGCACCTATTGTTATGGACAGGTTATTAAAATGTACCTATTGTTATGGGCAGATTATTAAAATGGCAGGTTAAAAGGAAAATTATTAAAATGTACCTATTGTTATGGGCAGATTATTAAAATGGCAGGTTAAATGGAAAATTATTAAAATGTACCTATTGTTATGGGCAGGTTATTAAAATGGCAGGTTAAAAGGAAAATTATTAAAATGTACCTATTGTTATGGGCAGGTTATTAAAATGGCAGGTTAAAAGGAAAATTATTAAAATGTACCTATTGTTATGGGCAGATTATTAAAATGGCAGGTTAAATGGAAAATTATTAAAATGTACCTATTGTTATGGGCAGGTTATTAAAATGGCAGGTTAAAAGGAAAATTATTAAAATGTACCTATTGTTATGGGCAGATTATTAAAATGGCAGGTTAAATGGAAAATTATTAAAATGTACCTATTGTTATGGGCAGGTTATTAAAATGGCAGGTTAAATGGAAAATTATTAAAATGTACCTATTGTTATGGGCAGATTATTAAAATGGCAGGTTAAATGGGAAATTATTAAAATGTACCTATTGTTATGGACAGGTTATTAAAATGGCAGGTTAAATGGAAAATTATTAAAATGTACCTATTGTTATGGGCAGATTATTAAAATGGCAGGTTAAATGGAAAATTATTAAAATGTACCTATTGTTATGGGCAGGTTATTAAAATGGCAGGTTAAATGGAAAATTATTAAAATGTACCAATTGTTATGGGCAGATTATTAAAATGGCAGGTTAAATGGGAAATTATTAAAATGTACCTATTGTTATGGACAGATTATTAAAATGGCAGGTTAAAAGGAAAATTATTAAAATGTACCAATTGTTATGGGCAGATTATTAAAATGGCAGGTTAAAAGGAAAATTATTAAAATGTACCAATTGTTATGGGCAGATTATTAAAATGGCAGGTTAAAAGGAAAATTATTAAAATGTACCTATTGTTATGGGCAGGTTATTAAAATGGCAGGTTAAAAGGAAAATTATTAAAATGTACCTATTGTTATGGGCAGGTTATTAAAATGGCAGGTTAAAAGGAAAATTATTAAAATGTACCTATTGTTATGGGCAGATTATTAAAATGGCAGGTTAAATGGAAAATTATTAAAATGTACCTATTGTTATGGGCAGGTTATTAAAATGGCAGGTTAAAAGGAAAATTATTAAAATGTACCTATTGTTATGGGCAGATTATTAAAATGGCAAGTTAAATGGAAAATTATTAAAATGTACCTATTGTTATGGGCAGGTTATTAAAATGGCAGGTTAAAAGGAAAATTATTAAAATGTACCTATTGTTATGGGCAGATTATTAAAATGGCAAGTTAAATGGAAAATTATTAAAATGTACCTATTGTTATGGGCAGGTTATTAAAATGGCAGGTTAAAAGGAAAATTATTAAAATGTACCAATTGTTATGGGCAGATTATTAAAATGGCAGGTTAAAAGGAAAATTATTAAAATGTACCTATTGTTATGGGCAGGTTATTAAAATGGCAGGTTAAAAGGAAAATTATTAAAATGTACCAATTGTTATGGGCAGGTTATTAAAATGGCAGGTTAAATGGAAAATTATTAAAATGTACCTATTGTTATGGGCAGGTTATTAAAATGGCAGGTTAAATGGAAAATTATTAAAATGTACCTATTGTTATGGGCAGGTTATTAAAATGGCAGGTTAAATGGAAAATTATTAAAATGTACCTATTGTTATGGGCAGATTATTAAAATGGCAGGTTAAAAGGAAAATTATTAAAATGTACCAATTGTTATGGGCAGATTATTAAAATGCACCTATTGTTATGGACAGGTTATTAAAATGTACCTATTGTTATGGACAGATTATTAAAATGTACCTATTGTTATGGGCAGGTTATTAAAATGGCAGGTTAAAAGGAAAATTATTAAAATGTACCAATTGTTATGGGCAGATTATTAAAATGCACCTATTGTTATGGACAGGTTATTAAAATGTACCTATTGTTATGGGCAGATCATTAAAATGGCAGGTTAAATGGAAAATTATTAAAATGTACCTATTGTTATGGGCAGGTTATTAAAATGGCAGGTTAAATGGAAAATTATTAAAATGTACCTATTGTTATGGGCAGATTATTAAAATGGCAGGTTAAAAGGAAAATTATTAAAATGTACCTATTGTTATGGGCAGATTATTAAAATGGCAGGTTAAATGGGAAATTATTAAAATGTACCTATTGTTATGGGCAGGTTATTAAAATGGCAGGTTAAAAGGAAAATTATTAAAATGTACCTATTGTTATGGGCAGGTTATTAAAATGGCAGGTTAAAAGGAAAATTATTAAAATGTACCTATTGTTATGGGCAGGTTATTAAAATGGCAGGTTAAATGGGAAATTATTAAAATGTACCTATTGTTATGGGCAGATTATTAAAATGGCAAGTTAAATGGAAAATTATTAAAATGTACCTATTGTTATGGGCAGATTATTAAAATGGCAGGTTAAATGGAAAATTATTAAAATGTACCTATTGTTATGGGCAGATTATTAAAATGGCAGGTTAAAAGGAAAATTATTAAAATGTACCTATTGTTATGGGCAGGTTATTAAAATGGCAGGTTAAAAGGAAAATTATTAAAATGTACCTATTGTTATGGGCAGATTATTAAAATGGCAAGTTAAATGGAAAATTATTAAAATGTACCTATTGTTATGGGCAGGTTATTAAAATGGCAGGTTAAAAGGAAAATTATTAAAATGTACCAATTGTTATGGGCAGGTTATTAAAATGGCAGGTTAAAAGGAGAATTATTAAAATGTACCTATTGTTATGGACAGGTTATTAAAATGGCAGGTTAAAAGGAAAATTATTAAAATGTACCTATTGTTATGGGCAGGTTATTAAAATGGCAGGTTAAAAGGAAAATTATTAAAATGTACCAATTGTTATGGGCAGATTATTAAAATGCACCTATTGTTATGGACAGGTTATTAAAATGTACCTATTGTTATGGGCAGATTATTAAAATGGCAGGTTAAATGGAAAATTATTAAAATGTACCTATTGTTATGGGCAGGTTATTAAAATGGCAAGTTAAATGGAAAATTATTAAAATGTACCTATTGTTATGGGCAGGTTATTAAAATGGCAGGTTAAAAGGAAAATTATTAAAATGTACCTATTGTTATGGGCAGATTATTAAAATGGCAAGTTAAATGGAAAATTATTAAAATGTACCTATTGTTATGGGCAGGTTATTAAAATGGCAGGTTAAAAGGAAAATTATTAAAATGTACCAATTGTTATGGGCAGATTATTAAAATGGCAGGTTAAAAGGAAAATTATTAAAATGTACCTATTGTTATGGGCAGGTTATTAAAATGGCAGGTTAAAAGGAAAATTATTAAAATGTACCAATTGTTATGGGCAGGTTATTAAAATGGCAGGTTAAATGGAAAATTATTAAAATGTACCTATTGTTATGGGCAGGTTATTAAAATGGCAGGTTAAATGGAAAATTATTAAAATGTACCTATTGTTATGGGCAGGTTATTAAAATGGCAGGTTAAATGGAAAATTATTAAAATGTACCTATTGTTATGGGCAGATTATTAAAATGGCAGGTTAAAAGGAAAATTATTAAAATGTACCAATTGTTATGGGCAGATTATTAAAATGCACCTATTGTTATGGACAGGTTATTAAAATGTACCTATTGTTATGGACAGATTATTAAAATGTACCTATTGTTATGGGCAGGTTATTAAAATGGCAGGTTAAAAGGAAAATTATTAAAATGTACCAATTGTTATGGGCAGATTATTAAAATGCACCTATTGTTATGGACAGGTTATTAAAATGTACCTATTGTTATGGGCAGATCATTAAAATGGCAGGTTAAATGGAAAATTATTAAAATGTACCTATTGTTATGGGCAGGTTATTAAAATGGCAGGTTAAATGGAAAATTATTAAAATGTACCTATTGTTATGGGCAGATTATTAAAATGGCAGGTTAAAAGGAAAATTATTAAAATGTACCTATTGTTATGGGCAGATTATTAAAATGGCAGGTTAAATGGGAAATTATTAAAATGTACCTATTGTTATGGGCAGGTTATTAAAATGGCAGGTTAAAAGGAAAATTATTAAAATGTACCTATTGTTATGGGCAGGTTATTAAAATGGCAGGTTAAAAGGAAAATTATTAAAATGTACCTATTGTTATGGGCAGGTTATTAAAATGGCAGGTTAAATGGGAAATTATTAAAATGTACCTATTGTTATGGGCAGATTATTAAAATGGCAAGTTAAATGGAAAATTATTAAAATGTACCTATTGTTATGGGCAGATTATTAAAATGGCAGGTTAAATGGAAAATTATTAAAATGTACCTATTGTTATGGGCAGATTATTAAAATGGCAGGTTAAAAGGAAAATTATTAAAATGTACCTATTGTTATGGGCAGGTTATTAAAATGGCAGGTTAAAAGGAAAATTATTAAAATGTACCTATTGTTATGGGCAGATTATTAAAATGGCAAGTTAAATGGAAAATTATTAAAATGTACCTATTGTTATGGGCAGGTTATTAAAATGGCAGGTTAAAAGGAAAATTATT
Source organism: Myxine glutinosa (assembly GCF_964187855.1). Lineage (NCBI taxonomy): Eukaryota > Metazoa > Chordata > Myxini > Myxiniformes > Myxinidae > Myxine > Myxine glutinosa. The sequence goes on along the minus strand of NC_136262.1, from coordinate 46,787,445 downwards.
AAAATGTACCAATTGTTATGGGCAGGTTATTAAAATGGCAGGTTAAAAGGAGAATTATTAAAATGTACCTATTGTTATGGACAGGTTATTAAAATGGCAGGTTAAAAGGAAAATTATTAAAATGTACCTATTGTTATGGGCAGGTTATTAAAATGGCAGGTTAAAAGGAAAATTATTAAAATGTACCAATTGTTATGGGCAGATTATTAAAATGCACCTATTGTTATGGACAGGTTATTAAAATGTACCTATTGTTATGGGCAGATTATTAAAATGGCAGGTTAAATGGAAAATTATTAAAATGTACCTATTGTTATGGGCAGGTTATTAAAATGGCAGGTTAAAAGGAAAATTATTAAAATGTACCAATTGTTATGGACAGGTTATTAAAATGTACCTATTGTTATGGGCAGATTATTAAAATGGCAGGTTAAATGGAAAATTATTAAAATGTACCTATTGTTATGGGCAGGTTATTAAAATGGCAGGTTAAAAGGAAAATTATTAAAATGTACCTATTGTTATGGGCAGATTATTAAAATGGCAAGTTAAATGGAAAATTATTAAAATGTACCTATTGTTATGGGCAGGTTATTAAAATGGCAGGTTAAAAGGAAAATTATTAAAATGTACCAATTGTTATGGGCAGGTTATTAAAATGGCAGGTTAAAAGGAAAATTATTAAAATGTACCTATTGTTATGGGCAGGTTATTAAAATGTACCTATTGTTATGGGCAGATTATTAAAATGGCAAGTTAAATGGAAAATTATTAAAATGTACCTATTGTTATGGGCAGGTTATTAAAATGGCAGGTTAAAAGGAAAATTATTAAAATGTACCTATTGTTATGGGCAGATTATTAAAATGGCAAGTTAAATGGAAAATTATTAAAATGTACCTATTGTTATGGGCAGGTTATTAAAATGGCAGGTTAAAAGGAAAATTATTAAAATGTACCAATTGTTATGGGCAGGTTATTAAAATGGCAGGTTAAAAGGAAAATTATTAAAATGTACCTATTGTTATGGGCAGGTTATTAAAATGGCAGGTTAAAAGGAAAATTATTAAAATGTACCGATTGTTATGGGCAGATTATTAAAATGCACCTATTGTTATGGACAGGTTATTAAAATGTACCTATTGTTATGGGCAGATTATTAAAATGGCAAGTTAAATGGAAAATTATTAAAATGTACCTATTGTTATGGGCAGGTTATTAAAATGGCAGGTTAAAAGGAAAATTATTAAAATGTACCTATTGTTATGGACAGGTTATTAAAATGCACCTATTGTTATGGACAGGTTATTAAAATGCACCTATTGTTATGGACAGGTTATTAAAATGTACCTATTGTTATGGGCAGATTATTAAAATGGCAGGTTAAAAGGAAAATTATTAAAATGTACCTATTGTTATGGGCAGATTATTAAAATGGCAGGTTAAATGGAAAATTATTAAAATGTACCTATTGTTATGGGCAGGTTATTAAAATGGCAGGTTAAAAGGAAAATTATTAAAATGTACCTATTGTTATGGGCAGGTTATTAAAATGGCAGGTTAAAAGGAAAATTATTAAAATGTACCTATTGTTATGGGCAGATTATTAAAATGGCAGGTTAAATGGAAAATTATTAAAATGTACCTATTGTTATGGGCAGGTTATTAAAATGGCAGGTTAAAAGGAAAATTATTAAAATGTACCTATTGTTATGGGCAGATTATTAAAATGGCAGGTTAAATGGAAAATTATTAAAATGTACCTATTGTTATGGGCAGGTTATTAAAATGGCAGGTTAAATGGAAAATTATTAAAATGTACCTATTGTTATGGGCAGATTATTAAAATGGCAGGTTAAATGGAAAATTATTAAAATGTACCAATTGTTATGGGCAGATTATTAAAATGGCAGGTTAAATGGAAAATTATTAAAATGTACCTATTGTTATGGGCAGGTTATTAAAATGGCAGGTTAAATGGAAAATTATTAAAATGTACCAATTGTTATGGGCAGATTATTAAAATGGCAGGTTAAATGGGAAATTATTAAAATGTACCTATTGTTATGGACAGGTTATTAAAATGGCAGGTTAAATGGAAAATTATTAAAATGTACCTATTGTTATGGGCAGATTATTAAAATGGCAGGTTAAATGGAAAATTATTAAAATGTACCTATTGTTATGGGCAGGTTATTAAAATGGCAGGTTAAATGTGAAATTATTAAAATGTACCAATTGTTATGGGCAGATTATTAAAATGGCAGGTTAAATGGGAAATTATTAAAATGTACCTATTGTTATGGACAGATTATTAAAATGGCAGGTTAAAAGGAAAATTATTAAAATGTACCAATTGTTATGGGCAGATTATTAAAATGGCAGGTTAAAAGGAAAATTATTAAAATGTACCAATTGTTATGGGCAGATTATTAAAATGGCAGGTTAAAAGGAAAATTATTAAAATGTACCTATTGTTATGGGCAGGTTATTAAAATGGCAGGTTAAATGGAAAATTATTAAAATGTACCAATTGTTATGGGCAGATTATTAAAATGGCAGGTTAAATGGGAAATTATTAAAATGTACCTATTGTTATGGACAGATTATTAAAATGGCAGGTTAAAAGGAAAATTATTAAAATGTACCAATTGTTATGGGCAGATTATTAAAATGGCAGGTTAAAAGGAAAATTATTAAAATGTACCAATTGTTATGGGCAGATTATTAAAATGGCAGGTTAAAAGGAAAATTATTAAAATGTACCTATTGTTATGGGCAGGTTATTAAAATGGCAGGTTAAAAGGAAAATTATTAAAATGTACCTATTGTTATGGGCAGATTATTAAAATGGCAGGTTAAATGGAAAATTATTAAAATGTACCTATTGTTATGGGCAGGTTATTAAAATGGCAGGTTAAAAGGAAAATTATTAAAATGTACCTATTGTTATGGGCAGATTATTAAAATGGCAAGTTAAATGGAAAATTATTAAAATGTACCTATTGTTATGGGCAGGTTATTAAAATGGCAGGTTAAAAGGAAAATTATTAAAATGTACCTATTGTTATGGGCAGATTATTAAAATGGCAAGTTAAATGGAAAATTATTAAAATGTACCTATTGTTATGGGCAGGTTATTAAAATGGCAGGTTAAATGGAAAATTATTAAAATGTACCTATTGTTATGGGCAGATTATTAAAATGGCAGGTTAAAAGGAAAATTATTAAAATGTACCTATTGTTATGGGCAGATTATTAAAATGGCAGGTTAAATGGGAAATTATTAAAATGTACCTATTGTTATGGGCAGGTTATTAAAATGGCAGGTTAAAAGGAAAATTATTAAAATGTACCTATTGTTATGGGCAGGTTATTAAAATGGCAGGTTAAAAGGAAAATTATTAAAATGTACCTATTGTTATGGGCAGGTTATTAAAATGGCAGGTTAAATGGGAAATTATTAAAATGTACCTATTGTTATGGGCAGATTATTAAAATGGCAAGTTAAATGGAAAATTATTAAAATGTACCTATTGTTATGGGCAGATTATTAAAATGGCAGGTTAAATGGAAAATTATTAAAATGTACCTATTGTTATGGGCAGATTATTAAAATGGCAGGTTAAAAGGAAAATTATTAAAATGTACCTATTGTTATGGGCAGGTTATTAAAATGGCAGGTTAAAAGGAAAATTATTAAAATGTACCTATTGTTATGGGCAGATTATTAAAATGGCAAGTTAAATGGAAAATTATTAAAATGTACCTATTGTTATGGGCAGGTTATTAAAATGGCAGGTTAAAAGGAAAATTATTAAAATGTACCAATTGTTATGGGCAGGTTATTAAAATGGCAGGTTAAAAGGAGAATTATTAAAATGTACCTATTGTTATGGACAGGTTATTAAAATGGCAGGTTAAAAGGAAAATTATTAAAATGTACCTATTGTTATGGGCAGGTTATTAAAATGGCAGGTTAAAAGGAAAATTATTAAAATGTACCAATTGTTATGGGCAGATTATTAAAATGCACCTATTGTTATGGACAGGTTATTAAAATGTACCTATTGTTATGGGCAGATTATTAAAATGGCAGGTTAAATGGAAAATTATTAAAATGTACCTATTGTTATGGGCAGGTTATTAAAATGGCAGGTTAAAAGGAAAATTATTAAAATGTACCAATTGTTATGGACAGGTTATTAAAATGTACCTATTGTTATGGGCAGATTATTAAAATGGCAGGTTAAATGGAAAATTATTAAAATGTACCTATTGTTATGGGCAGGTTATTAAAATGGCAGGTTAAAAGGAAAATTATTAAAATGTACCTATTGTTATGGGCAGATTATTAAAATGGCAAGTTAAATGGAAAATTATTAAAATGTACCTATTGTTATGGGCAGGTTATTAAAATGGCAGGTTAAAAGGAAAATTATTAAAATGTACCAATTGTTATGGGCAGGTTATTAAAATGGCAGGTTAAAAGGAAAATTATTAAAATGTACCTATTGTTATGGGCAGGTTATTAAAATGTACCTATTGTTATGGGCAGATTATTAAAATGGCAAGTTAAATGGAAAATTATTAAAATGTACCTATTGTTATGGGCAGGTTATTAAAATGGCAGGTTAAAAGGAAAATTATTAAAATGTACCTATTGTTATGGGCAGATTATTAAAATGGCAAGTTAAATGGAAAATTATTAAAATGTACCTATTGTTATGGGCAGGTTATTAAAATGGCAGGTTAAAAGGAAAATTATTAAAATGTACCAATTGTTATGGGCAGGTTATTAAAATGGCAGGTTAAATGGAAAATTATTAAAATGTACCTATTGTTATGGGCAGGTTATTAAAATGGCAGGTTAAATGGAAAATTATTAAAATGTACCAATTGTTATGGGCAGGTTATTAAAATGGCAGGTTAAAAGGAAAATTATTAAAATGTACCTATTGTTATGGGCAGGTTATTAAAATGGCAGGTTAAAAGGAAAATTATTAAAATGTACCGATTGTTATGGGCAGATTATTAAAATGCACCTATTGTTATGGACAGGTTATTAAAATGTACCTATTGTTATGGGCAGATTATTAAAATGGCAAGTTAAATGGAAAATTATTAAAATGTACCTATTGTTATGGGCAGGTTATTAAAATGGCAGGTTAAAAGGAAAATTATTAAAATGTACCTATTGTTATGGACAGGTTATTAAAATGCACCTATTGTTATGGACAGGTTATTAAAATGCACCTATTGTTATGGACAGGTTATTAAAATGTACCTATTGTTATGGGCAGATTATTAAAATGGCAGGTTAAAAGGAAAATTATTAAAATGTACCTATTGTTATGGGCAGATTATTAAAATGGCAGGTTAAATGGAAAATTATTAAAATGTACCTATTGTTATGGGCAGGTTATTAAAATGGCAGGTTAAAAGGAAAATTATTAAAATGTACCTATTGTTATGGGCAGGTTATTAAAATGGCAGGTTAAAAGGAAAATTATTAAAATGTACCTATTGTTATGGGCAGATTATTAAAATGGCAGGTTAAATGGAAAATTATTAAAATGTACCTATTGTTATGGGCAGGTTATTAAAATGGCAGGTTAAAAGGAAAATTATTAAAATGTACCTATTGTTATGGGCAGATTATTAAAATGGCAGGTTAAATGGAAAATTATTAAAATGTACCTATTGTTATGGGCAGGTTATTAAAATGGCAGGTTAAATGGAAAATTATTAAAATGTACCAATTGTTATGGGCAGATTATTAAAATGGCAGGTTAAATGGAAAATTATTAAAATGTACCAATTGTTATGGGCAGATTATTAAAATGGCAGGTTAAATGGAAAATTATTAAAATGTACCTATTGTTATGGGCAGGTTATTAAAATGGCAGGTTAAATGGAAAATTATTAAAATGTACCAATTGTTATGGGCAGATTATTAAAATGGCAGGTTAAATGGGAAATTATTAAAATGTACCTATTGTTATGGACAGGTTATTAAAATGGCAGGTTAAATGGAAAATTATTAAAATGTACCTATTGTTATGGGCAGATTATTAAAATGGCAGGTTAAATGGGAAATTATTAAAATGTACCTATTGTTATGGACAGATTATTAAAATGGCAGGTTAAAAGGAAAATTATTAAAATGTACCAATTGTTATGGGCAGATTATTAAAATGGCAGGTTAAAAGGAAAATTATTAAAATGTACCAATTGTTATGGGCAGATTATTAAAATGGCAGGTTAAAAGGAAAATTATTAAAATGTACCTATTGTTATGGGCAGGTTATTAAAATGGCAGGTTAAATGGAAAATTATTAAAATGTACCAATTGTTATGGGCAGATTATTAAAATGGCAGGTTAAATGGGAAATTATTAAAATGTACCTATTGTTATGGACAGATTATTAAAATGGCAGGTTAAAAGGAAAATTATTAAAATGTACCTGTTGTTATGGGCAGATTATTAAAATGGCAGGTTAAATGGAAAATTATTAAAATGTACCTATTGTTATGGGCAGGTTATTAAAATGGCAGGTTAAATGGGAAATTATTAAAATGTACCAATTGTTATGGGCAGATTATTAAAATGGCAGGTTAAATGGGAAATTATTAAAATGTACCTATTGTTATGGACAGATTATTAAAATGGCAGGTTAAAAGGAAAATTATTAAAATGTACCAATTGTTATGGGCAGATTATTAAAATGGCAGGTTAAAAGGAAAATTATTAAAATGTACCAATTGTTATGGGCAGATTATTAAAATGGCAGGTTAAAAGGAAAATTATTAAAATGTACCTATTGTTATGGGCAGGTTATTAAAATGGCAGGTTAAATGGAAAATTATTAAAATGTACCAATTGTTATGGGCAGATTATTAAAATGGCAGGTTAAATGGGAAATTATTAAAATGTACCTATTGTTATGGACAGATTATTAAAATGGCAGGTTAAAAGGAAAATTATTAAAATGTACCAATTGTTATGGGCAGATTATTAAAATGGCAGGTTAAAAGGAAAATTATTAAAATGTACCAATTGTTATGGGCAGATTATTAAAATGGCAGGTTAAAAGGAAAATTATTAAAATGTACCTATTGTTATGGGCAGGTTATTAAAATGGCAGGTTAAAAGGAAAATTATTAAAATGTACCTATTGTTATGGGCAGATTATTAAAATGGCAGGTTAAATGGAAAATTATTAAAATGTACCTATTGTTATGGGCAGGTTATTAAAATGGCAGGTTAAAAGGAAAATTATTAAAATGTACCTATTGTTATGGGCAGATTATTAAAATGGCAAGTTAAATGGAAAATTATTAAAATGTACCTATTGTTATGGGCAGGTTATTAAAATGGCAGGTTAAAAGGAAAATTATTAAAATGTACCTATTGTTATGGGCAGATTATTAAAATGGCAAGTTAAATGGAAAATTATTAAAATGTACCTATTGTTATGGGCAGGTTATTAAAATGGCAGGTTAAAAGGAAAATTATTAAAATGTACCAATTGTTATGGGCAGATTATTAAAATGGCAGGTTAAAAGGAAAATTATTAAAATGTACCTATTGTTATGGGCAGGTTATTAAAATGGCAGGTTAAAAGGAAAATTATTAAAATGTACCAATTGTTATGGGCAGGTTATTAAAATGGCAGGTTAAATGGAAAATTATTAAAATGTACCTGTTGTTATGGGCAGGTTATTAAAATGGCAGGTTAAAAGGAAAATTATTAAAATGTACCTATTGTTATGGGCAGATTATTAAAATGGCAGGTTAAAAGGAAAATTATTAAAATGTACCTATTGTTATGGGCAGATTATTAAAATGGCAGGTTAAAAGGAAAATTATTAAAATGTACCAATTGTTATGGGCAGGTTATTAAAATGGCAGGTTAAATGGAAAATTATTAAAATGTACCTATTGTTATGGGCAGATTATTAAAATGGCAGGTTAAAAGGAAAATTATTAAAATGTACCTATTGTTATGGGCAGATTATTAAAATGGCAGGTTAAAAGGAAAATTATTAAAATGTACCAATTGTTATGGGCAGGTTATTAAAATGGCAGGTTAAATGGAAAATTATTAAAATGTACCTATTGTTATGGGCAGGTTATTAAAATGGCAGGTTAAATGGAAAATTATTAAAATGTACCAATTGTTATGGGCAGATTATTAAAATGGCAGGTTAAATGGAAAATTATTAAAATGTACCTATTGTTATGGACAGGTTATTAAAATGGCAGGTTAAATGGAAAATTATTAAAATGTACCTATTGTTATGGGCAGATTATTAAAATGGCAGGTTAAATGGAAAATTATTAAAATGTACCTATTGTTATGGGCAGATTATTAAAATGGCAGGTTAAAAGGAAAATTATTAAAATGTACCTATTGTTATGGGCAGATTATTAAAATGGCAGGTTAAATGGAAAATTATTAAAATGTACCTATTGTTATGGACAGATTATTAAAATGGCAGGTTAAATGGAAAATTATTAAAATGTACCTGTTGTTATGGGCAGATTATTAAAATGGCAGGTTAAATGGAAAATTATTAAAATGTACCTATTGTTATGGGCAGATTATTAAAATGGCAGGTTAAAAGGAAAATTATTAAAATGTACCTATTGTTATGGGCAGATTATTAAAATGGCAGGTTAAATGGAAAATTATTTAAATGTACCTATTGTTATGGGCAGGTTATTAAAATGGCAGGTTAAAAGGAAAATTATTAAAATGTACCTATTGTTATGGGCAGATTATTAAAATGGCAGGTTAAATGGAAAATTATTAAAATGTACCTATTGTTATGGGCAGATTATTAAAATGGCAGGTTAAAAGGAAAATTATTAAAATGTACCTATTGTTATGGGCAGATTATTAAAATGGCAGGGTAAAAGGAAAATTATTAAAATGTACCTATTGTTATGGGCAGATTATTAAAATGGCAGGTTAAATGGAAAATTATTAAAATGTACCTATTGTTCTGGGCAGATTATTAAAATGGCAGGTTAAAAGGAAAATTATTAAAATGTACCAATTGTTATGGGCAGATTATTAAAATGCACCTATTGTTATGGACAGGTTATTAAAATGTACCTATTGTTATGGGCAGATTATTAAAATGGCAAGTTAAATGGAAAATTATTAAAATGTACCTATTGTTATGGGCAGGTTATTAAAATGGCAAGTTAAATGGAAAATTATTAAAATGTACCTATTGTTATGGGCAGGTTATTAAAATGGCAGGTTAAAAGGAAAATTATTAAAATGTACCAATTGTTATGGGCAGGTTATTAAAATGGCAAGTTAAATGGAAAATTATTAAAATGTACCTATTGTTATGGGCAGGTTATTAAAATGGCAGGTTAAAAGGAAAATTATTAAAATGTACCTATTGTTATGGGCAGATTATTAAAATGGCAAGTTAAATGGAAAATTATTAAAATGTACCTATTGTTATGGGCAGGTTATTAAAATGGCAGGTTAAAAGGAAAATTATTAAAATGTACCAATTGTTATGGGCAGGTTATTAAAATGGCAGGTTAAAAGGAAAATTATTAAAATGTACCTATTGTTATGGGCAGGTTATTAAAATGTACCTATTGTTATGGGCAGATTATTAAAATGGCAAGTTAAATGGAAAATTATTAAAATGTACCTATTGTTATGGGCAGGTTATTAAAATGGCAGGTTAAAAGGAAAATTATTAAAATGTACCTATTGTTATGGGCAGATTATTAAAATGGCAAGTTAAATGGAAAATTATTAATATGTACCTATTGTTATGGGCAGATTATTAAAATGGCAAGTTAAATGGAAAATTATTAAAATGTACCTATTGTTATGGGCAGGTTATTAAAATGGCAGGTTAAAAGGAAAATTATTAAAATGTACCTATTGTTATGGGCAGATTATTAAAATGGCAAGTTAAATGGAAAATTATTAAAATGTACCTATTGTTATGGGCAGATTATTAAAATGGCAGGTTAAAAGGAAAATTATTAAAATGTACCTATTGTTATGGGCAGATTATTAAAATGGCAAGTTAAATGGAAAATTATTAAAATGTACCTATTGTTATGGGCAGGTTATTAAAATGGCAGGTTAAAAGGAAAATTATTAAAAAGTACCAATTGTTATGGGCAGGTTATTAAAATGGCAGGTTAAAAGGAAAATTATTAAAATGTACCTATTGTTATGGGCAGGTTATTAAAATGGCAGGTTAAAAGGAAAATTATTAAAATGTACCAATTGTTATGGGCAGATTATTAAAATGCACCTATTGTTATGGACAGGTTATTAAAATGTACCTATTGTTATGGGCAGGTTATTAAAATGGCAGGTTAAAAGTAAAATTATTAAAATGTACCTATTGTTATGGGCAGATTATTAAAATGGCAGGTTAAATGGAAAATTATTAAAATGTACCTATTGTTATGGACAGGTTATTAAAATGGCAGGTTAAATGGAAAATTATTAAAATGTACCAATTCTTATGGGCAGATTATTAAAATGGCAGGTTAAATGGAAAATTATTAAAATGTACCTATTGTTATGGGCAGGTTATTAAAATGGCAGGTTAAATGGAAAATTATTAAAATGTACCTATTGTTATGGGCAGATTATTAAAATGGCAGGTTAAATGGAAAATTATTAAAATGTACCTATTGTTATGGGCAGGTTATTAAAATGGCAGGTTAAATGGAAAATTATTAAAATGTACCTATTGTTATGGGCAGATTATAAAAATGGCAGGTTAAATGGAAAATTATTAAAATGTACCTATTGTTATGGGCAGGTTATTAAAATGGCAGGTTAAAAGGAAAATTATTAAAATGTACCTATTGTTATGGGCAGATTATTAAAATGGCAGGTTAAAAGGAACATTATTAAAATGTACCTATTGTTATGGGCAGATTATTAAAATGGCAGGTTAAATGGAAAATTATTAAAATGTACCTATTGTTATGGGCAGGTTATTAAAATGGCAGGTTAAATGGAAAATTATTAAAATGTACCTATTGTTATGGGCAGATTATTTAAATGGCAGGTTAAATGGAAAATTATTAAAATGTACCAATTGTTATGGGCAGATTATTAAAATGGCAGGTTAAATGGAAAATTATTAAAATGTACCTATTGTTATGGGCAGGTTATTAAAATGGCAGGTTAAATGGAAAATTATTAAAATGTACCTATTGTTATGGGCAGGTTATTAAAATGGCAGGTTAAATGGAAAATTATTAAAATGTACCTATTGTTATGGGCAGGTTATTAAAATGGCAGGTTAAATGGAAAATTATTAAAATGTACCTATTGTTATGGGCAGATTATTAAAATGGCAGGTTAAATGGAAAATTGTTAAAATGTACCTATTGTTATGGGCAGATTATTAAAATGGCAGGTTAAATGGAAAATTATTAAAATGTACCTATTGTTATGGGCAGGTTATTAAAATGGCAGGTTAAATGGAAAATTATTAAAATGTACCAATTGTTATGGGCAGATTATTAAAATGGCAGGTTAAATGGGAAATTATTAAAATGTACCTATTGTTATGGACAGGTTATTAAAATGGCAGGTTAAATGGAAAATTATTAAAATGTACCTATTGTTATGGGCAGATTATTAAAATGGCAGGTTAAATGGAAAATTATTAAAATGTACCTATTGTTATGGGCAGGTTATTAAAATGGCAGGTTAAATGGAAAATTATTAAAATGTACCTATTGTTATGGACAGATTATTAAAATGGCAGGTTAAAAGGAACATTATTAAAATGTACCAATTGTTATGGGCAGATTATTAAAATGGCAGGTTAAAAGGAAAATTATTAAAATGTACCAATTGTTATGGGCAGATTATTAAAATGGCAGGTTAAATGGAAAATTATTAAAATGTACCTATTGTTATGGGCAGATTATTAAAATGGCAGGTTAAAAGGAAAATTATTAAAATGTACCTATTGTTATGGGCAGATTATTAAAATGGCAGGTTAAAAGGAAAATTATTAAAATGTACCTATTGTTATGGGCAGATTATTAAAATGGCAGGTTAAATGGAAAATTATTAAAATGTACCTATTGTTATGGGCAGGTTATTAAAATGGCAGGTTAAAAGGAAAATTATTAAAATGTACCTATTGTTATGGGCAGGTTATTAAAATGGCAGGTTAAAAGGAAAATTATTAAAATGTACCTATTGTTATGGGCATATTATTAAAATGGCAGGTTAAATGGAAAATTATTAAAATGTACCTATTGTTATGGGCAGGTTATTAAAATGGCAGGTTAAAAGGAAAATTATTAAAATGTACCTATTGTTATGGGCAGATTATTAAAATGGCAAGTTAAATGGAAAATTATTAAAATGTACCTATTGTTATGGGCAGGTTATTAAAATGGCAGGTTAAAAGGAAAATTATTAAAATGTACCAATTGTTATGGGCAGGTTATTAAAATGGCAGGTTAAAAGGAGAATTATTAAAATGTACCTATTGTTATGGGCAGGTTATTAAAATGGCAGGTTAAAAGGAAAATTATTAAAATGTACCTATTGTTATGGGCAGATTATTAAAATGGCAGGTTAAATGGAAAATTATTAAAATGTACCTATTGTTATGGGCAGGTTATTAAAATGGCAGGTTAAAAGGAAAATTATTAAAATGTACCTATTGTTATGGGCAGATTATTAAAATGGCAGGTTAAATGGAAAATTATTAAAATGTACCTATTGTTATGGGCAGATTATTAAAATGGCAGGTTAAATGGAAAATTATTAAAATGTACCTATTGTTATGGGCAGATTATTAAAATGGCAGGTTAAAAGGAAAATTATTAAAATGTACCTATTGTTATGGGCAGATTATTAAAATGGCAGGTTAAAAGGAAAATTATTAAAATGTACCTATTGTTATGGGCAGATTATTAAAATGGCAGGTTAAAAGGAAAATTATTAAAATGTACCTATTGTTATGGGCAGGTTATTAAAATGGCAGGTTAAAAGGAAAATTATTAAAATGTACCTATTGTTATGGGCAGATTATTAAAATGGCAGGTTAAATGGAAAATTATTAAAATGTACCTAATGTTATGGGCAGATTATTAAAATGGCAGGTTAAAAGGAAAATTATTAAAATGTACCTATTGTTATGGGCAGATTATTAAAATGGCAGGTTAAAAGGAAAATTATTAAAATGTACCTATTGTTATGGGCAGGTTATTAAAATGGCAGGTTAAAAGGAAAATTATTAAAATGTACCTATTGTTATGGGCAGATTATTAAAATGGCAGGTTAAAAGGAAAATTATTAAAATGTACCTATTGTTATGGGCAGATTATTAAAATGGCAGGTTAAAAGGAAAATTATTAAAATGTACCAATTGTTATGGGCAGATTATTAAAATGGCAGGTTAAAAGGAAAATTATTAAAATGTACCTATTGTTATGGGCAGATTATTAAAATGGCAGGTTAAAAGGAAAATTATTAAAATGTACCTTTTGTTATGGGCAGGTTATTAAAATGGCAGGTTAAAAGGAAAATTATTAAAATGTACCTATTGTTATGGGCAGATTATTAAAATGGCAGGTTAAAAGGAAAATTATTAAAATGTACCTATTGTTATGGGCAGGTTATTAAAATGGCAGGTTAAAAGGAAAATTATTAAAATGTACCTATTGTTATGGGCAGATTATTAAAATGGCAGGTTAAATGGAAAATTATTAAAATGTACCTATTGTTATGGGCAGATTATTAAAATGGCAGGTTAAAAGGAAAATTATTAAAATGTACCTATTGTTATGGGCAGATTATTAAAATGGCAAGTTAAATGGAAAATTATTAAAATGTACCTATTGTTATGGGCAGATTATTAAAATGGCAAGTTAAATGGAAAATTATTAAAATGTACCTATTGTTATGGGCAGATTATTAAAATGGCAGGTTAAAAGGAAAATTATTAAAATGTACCTATTGTTATGGGCAGGTTATTAAAATGGCAGGTTAAATGGAAAATTATTAAAATGTACCTATTGTTATGGGCAGGTTATTAAAATGGCAGGTTAAATGGAAAATTATTAAAATGTACCTATTGTTATGGGCAGATTATTAAAATGGCAGGTTAAATGGAAAATTATTAAAATGTACCTATTGTTATGGGCAGATTATTAAAATGGCAGGTTAAATGGAAAATTATTAAAATGTACCTATTGTTATGGACAGATTATTAAAATGGCAGGTTAAATGGAAAATTATTAAAATGTACCTATTGTTATGGGCAGATTATTAAAATGGCAGGTTAAATGGAAAATTATTAAAATGTACCTATTGTTATGGGCAGATTATTAAAATGGCAGGTTAAAAGGAAAATTATTAAAATGTACCTATTGTTATGGGCAGATTATTAAAATGGCAGGTTAAATGGAAAATTATTAAAATGTACCTATTGTTATGGGCAGATTATTAAAATGGCAAGTTAAATGGAAAATTATTAAAATGTACCTATTGTAATGGGCAGATTATTAAAATGGCAGGTTAAATGGAAAATTATTAAAATGTACCTATTGTTATGGGCAGATTATTAAAATGGCAGGTTAAAAGGAAAATTATTAAAATGTACCTATTGTTATGGGCAGGTTATTAAAATGGCAAGTTAAATGGAAAATTATTAAAATGTACCTATTGTTATGGGCAGGTTATTAAAATGGCAGGTTAAAAGGAAAATTATTAAAATGTACCAATTGTTATGGGCAGGTTATTAAAATGGCAGGTTAAAAGGAGAATTATTAAAATGTACCTATTGTTATGGGCAGGTTATTAAAATGGCAGGTTAAAAGGAGAATTATTAAAATGTACCTATTGTTATGGACAGGTTATTAAAATGGCAGGTTAAAAGGAAAATTATTAAAATGTACCAATTGTTATGGGCAGGTTATTAAAATGGCAGGTTAAAAGGAGAATTATTAAAATGTACCTATTGTTATGGGCAGGTTATTAAAATGGCAGGTTAAAAGGAGAATTATTAAAATGTACCTATTGTTATGGACAGGTTATAAAATGGCAGGTTAAAAGGAAAATTATTAAAATGTACCTATTGTTATGGACAGGTTATTAAAATGGCAGGTTAAAAGGAAAATTATTAAAATGTACCAATTGTTATGGGCAGATTATTAAAATGGCAGGTTAAAAGGAAAATTATTAAAATGTACCTATTGTTATGGGCAGATTATTAAAATGGCAGGTTAAAAGGAAAATTAATAAAATGTACCTATTGTTATGGGCAGATTATTAAAATGGCAGGTTAAAAGGAAAATTATTAAAATGTACCTATTGTTATGGGCAGATTATTAAAATGGCAAGTTAAATGGAAAATTATTAAAATGTACCTATTGTTATGGGCAGATTATTAAAATGGCAAGTTAAATGGAAAATTATTAAAATGTACCTATTGTTATGGGCAGATTATTAAAATGGCAGGTTAAAAGGAAAATTATTAAAATGTACCTATTGTTATGGGCAGGTTATTAAAATGGCAGGTTAAATGGAAAATTATTAAAATGTACCTATTGTTATGGGCAGGTTATTAAAATGGCAGGTTAAATGGAAAATTATTAAAATGTACCTATTGTTATGGGCAGATTATTAAAATGGCAGGTTAAATGGAAAATTATTAAAATGTACCTATTGTTATGGGCAGATTATTAAAATGGCAGGTTAAATGGAAAATTATTAAAATGTACCTATTGTTATGGACAGATTATTAAAATGGCAGGTTAAATGGAAAATTATTAAAATGTACCTATTGTTATGGGCAGATTATTAAAATGGCAGGTTAAATGGAAAATTATTAAAATGTACCTATTGTTATGGGCAGATTATTAAAATGGCAGGTTAAAAGGAAAATTATTAAAATGTACCTATTGTTATGGGCAGATTATTAAAATGGCAGGTTAAATGGAAAATTATTAAAATGTACCTATTGTTATGGGCAGATTATTAAAATGGCAAGTTAAATGGAAAATTATTAAAATGTACCTATTGTTATGGGCAGATTATTAAAATGGCAGGTTAAATGGAAAATTATTAAAATGTACCTATTGTTATGGGCAGATTATTAAAATGGCAGGTTAAAAGGAAAATTATTAAAATGTACCTATTGTTATGGGCAGGTTATTAAAATGGCAAGTTAAATGGAAAATTATTAAAATGTACCTATTGTTATGGGCAGGTTATTAAAATGGCAGGTTAAAAGGAAAATTATTAAAATGTACCAATTGTTATGGGCAGGTTATTAAAATGGCAGGTTAAAAGCAGAATTATTAAAATGTACCTTTTGTTATGGGCAGGTTATTAAAATGGCAGGTTAAAAGGAGAATTATTAAAATGTACCTATTGTTATGGACAGGTTATTAAAATGGCAGGTTAAAAGGAAAATTATTAAAATGTACCAATTGTTATGGGCAGGTTATTAAAATGGCAGGTTAAAAGGAGAATTATTAAAATGTACCTATTGTTATGGGCAGGTTATTAAAATGGCAGGTTAAAAGGAGAATTATTAAAATGTACCTATTGTTATGGACAGGTTATTAAAATGGCAGGTTAAAAGGAGAATTATTAAAATGTACCTATTGTTATGGACAGGTTATTAAAATGGCAGGTTAAAAGGAAAATTATTAAAATGTACCAATTGTTATGGGCAGATTATTAAAATGCACCTATTGTTATGGACAGGTTATTAAAATGTACCTATTGTTATGGGCAGATTATTAAAATGGCAGGTTAAAAGGAAAATTATTAAAATGTACCTATTGTTATGGGCAGGTTATTAAAATGGCAGGTTAAAAGGAAAATTATTAAAATGTACCTATTGTTATGGGCAGATTATTAAAATGGCAGGTTAAATGGAAAATTATTAAAATGTACCTATTGTTATGGGCAGATTATTAAAATGGCAGGTTAAAAGGAAAATTATTAAAATGTACCTATTGTTATGGGCAGATTATTAAAATGGCAGGTTAAATGGAAAATTATTAAAATGTACCTATTGTTATGGGCAGATTATTAAAATGGCAAGTTAAATGGAAAATTATTAAAATGTACCTATTGTTATGGGCAGATTATTAAAATGGCAAGTTAAATGGAAAATTATTAAAATGTACCTATTGTTATGGGCAGATTATTAAAATGGCAGGTTAAAAGGAAAATTATTAAAATGTACCTATTGTTATGGGCAGGTTATTAAAATGGCAGGTTAAATGGAAAATTATTAAAATGTACCTATTGTTATGGGCAGATTATTAAAATGGCAAGTTAAATGGAAAATTATTAAAATGTACCTATTGTTATGGGCAGATTATTAAAATGGCAGGTTAAATGGAAAATTATTAAAATGTACCTATTGTTATGGGCAGATTATTAAAATGGCAGGTTAAAAGGAAAATTATTAAAATGTACCTATTGTTATGGGCAGATTATTAAAATGGCAGGTTAAATGGAAAATTATTAAAATGTACCTTTTGTTATGGGCAGATTATTAAAATGGCAAGTTAAATGGAAAATTATTAAAATGTACCTATTGTTATGGGCAGATTATTAAAATGGCAGGTTAAATGGAAAATTATTAAAATGTACCTATTGTTATGGGCAGATTATTAAAATGGCAGGTTAAAAGGAAAATTATTAAAATGTACCTATTGTTATGGGCAGGTTATTAAAATGGCAGGTTAAAAGGAAAATTATTAAAATGTACCTATTGTTATGGGCAGATTATTAAAATGGCAAGTTAAATGGAAAATTATTAAAATGTACCTATTGTTATGGGCAGGTTATTAAAATGGCAGGTTAAAAGGAAAATTATTAAAATGTACCTATTGTTATGGGCAGATTATTAAAATGGCAAGTTAAATGGAAAATTATTAAAATGTACCTATTGTTATGGGCAGATTATTAAAATGGCAGGTTAAATGGAAAATTATTAAAATGTACCTATTGTTATGGGCAGATTATTAAAATGGCAGGTTAAAAGGAAAATTATTAAAATGTACCTATTGTTATGGGCAGGTTATTAAAATGGCAGGTTAAAAGGAAAATTATTAAAATGTACCTATTGTTATGGGCAGGTTATTAAAATGGCAGGTTAAAAGGAAAATTATTAAAATGTACCAATTGTTATGGGCAGGTTATTAAAATGGCAGGGTCAAAGGAGAATTATTAAAATGTACCTATTGTTATGGGCAGGTTATTAAAATGGCAGGTTAAAAGGAGAATTATTAAAATGTACCTATTGTTATGGACAGGCTATTAAAATGGCAGGTTAAAAGGAAAATTATTAAAATGTACCTATTGTTATGGGCAGGTTATTAAAATGGCAGGTTAAAAGGAGAATTATTAAAATGTACCTATTGTTATGGACAGGTTATTAAAATGGCAGGTTAAAAGGAAAATTATTAAAATGTACCAATTGTTATGGGCAGATTATTAAAATGCACCTATTGTTATGGACAGGTTATTAAAATGTACCTATTGTTATGGGCAGATTATTAAAATGGCAGGTTAAATGGAAAATTATTAAAATGTACCTATTGTTATGGGCAGATTATTAAAATGGCAAGTTAAATGGAAAATTATTAAAATGTACCTATTGTTATGGGCAGATTATTAAAATGGCAAGTTAAATGGAAAATTATTAAAATGTACCTATTGTTATGGGCAGATTATTAAAATGGCAGGTTAAAAGGAAAATTATTAAAATGTACCTATTGTTATGGGCAGGTTATTAAAATGGCAGGTTAAATGGAAAATTATTAAAATGTACCTATTGTTATGGGCAGATTATTAAAATGGCAAGTTAAATGGAAAATTATTAAAATGTACCTATTGTTATGGGCAGATTATTAAAATGGCAGGTTAAATGGAAAATTATTAAAATGTACCTATTGTTATGGGCAGATTATTAAAATGGCAGGTTAAAAGGAAAATTATTAAAATGTACCTATTGTTATGGGCAGATTATTAAAATGGCAGGTTAAATGGAAAATTATTAAAATGTACCTTTTGTTATGGGCAGATTATTAAAATGGCAAGTTAAATGGAAAATTATTAAAATGTACCTATTGTTATGGGCAGATTATTAAAATGGCAGGTTAAATGGAAAATTATTAAAATGTACCTATTGTTATGGGCAGATTATTAAAATGGCAGGTTAAAAGGAAAATTATTAAAATGTACCTATTGTTATGGGCAGGTTATTAAAATGGCAGGTTAAAAGGAAAATTATTAAAATGTACCTATTGTTATGGGCAGATTATTAAAATGGCAAGTTAAATGGAAAATTATTAAAATGTACCTATTGTTATGGGCAGGTTATTAAAATGGCAGGTTAAAAGGAAAATTATTAAAATGTACCTATTGTTATGGGCAGATTATTAAAATGGCAAGTTAAATGGAAAATTATTAAAATGTACCTATTGTTATGGGCAGATTATTAAAATGGCAGGTTAAATGGAAAATTATTAAAATGTACCTATTGTTATGGGCAGATTATTAAAATGGCAGGTTAAAAGGAAAATTATTAAAATGTACCTATTGTTATGGGCAGGTTATTAAAATGGCAGGTTAAAAGGAAAATTATTAAAATGTACCTATTGTTATGGGCAGATTATTAAAATGGCAAGTTAAATGGAAAATTATTAAAATGTACCTATTGTTATGGGCAGGTTATTAAAATGGCAGGTTAAAAGGAAAATTATTAAAATGTACCAATTGTTATGGGCAGGTTATTAAAATGGCAGGTTCAAAGGAGAATTATTAAAATGTACCTATTGTTGTGGGCAGGTTATTAAAATGGCAGGTTAAAAGGAGAATTATTAAAATGTACCTATTGTTATGGACAGGTTATTAAAATGGCAGGTTAAAAGGAAAATTATTAAAATGTACCTATTGTTATGGGCAGGTTATTAAAATGGCAGGTTAAAAGGAGAATTATTAAAATGTACCTATTGTTATGGACAGGTTATTAAAATGGCAGGTTAAAAGGAAAATTATTAAAATGTACCAATTGTTATGGGCAGATTATTAAAATGCACCTATTGTTATGGACAGGTTATTAAAATGTACCTATTGTTATGGGCAGATTATTAAAATGGCAGGTTAAATGGAAAATTATTAAAATGTACCTATTGTTATGGGCAGGTTATTAAAATGGCAGGTTAAAAGGAAAATTATTAAAATGTACCTATTGTTATGGACAGGTTATTAAAATGTACCTATTGTTATGGGCAGATTATTTAAATGGCAGGTTAAATGGAAAATTATTAAAATGTACCTATTGTTATGGGCAGGTTATTAAAATGGCAGGTTAAAAGGAAAATTATTAAAATGTACCTATTGTTATGGGCAGATTATTAAAATGGCAAGTTAAATGGAAAATTATTAAAATGTACCTATTGTTATGGGCAGGTTATTAAAATGGCAGGTTAAAAGGAAAATTATTTAAATGTACCAATTGTTATGGGCAGGTTATTAAAATGGCAGGTTAAAAGGAAAATTATTAAAATGTACCTATTGTTATGGGCAGGTTATTAAAATGTACCAATTGTTATGGGCAGATTATTAAAATGGCAAGTTAAATGGAAAATTATTAAAATGTACCAATTGTTATGGGCAGGTTATTAAAATGGCAGGTTAAAAGGAAAATTATTAAAATGTACCTATTGTTATGGGCAGGTTATTAAAATGTACCAATTGTTATGGGCAGATTATTAAAATGGCAAGTTAAATGGAAAATTATTAAAATGTACCTATTGTTATGGGCAGGTTATTAAAATGGCAGGTTAAAAGGAAAATTATTAAAATGTACCAATTGTTATGGGCAGGTTATTAAAATGGCAGGTTAAAAGGAAAATTATTAAAATGTACCTATTGTTATGGGCAGGTTATTAAAATGGCAGGTTAAAAGGAAAATTATTAAAATGTACCAATTGTTATGGGCAGATTATTAAAATGCACCTATTGTTATGGACAGGTTATTAAAATGTACCTATTGTTATGGGCAGATTA
This sequence comes from Myxine glutinosa, assembly GCF_964187855.1. Taxonomy (NCBI): domain Eukaryota; kingdom Metazoa; phylum Chordata; class Myxini; order Myxiniformes; family Myxinidae; genus Myxine; species Myxine glutinosa. The sequence goes on along the minus strand of NC_136262.1, from coordinate 46,766,362 downwards.
TTAAAATGGCAAGTTAAATGGAAAATTATTAAAATGTACCTATTGTTATGGGCAGGTTATTAAAATGGCAGGTTAAAAGGAAAATTATTAAAATGTACCTATTGTTATGGACAGGTTATTAAAATGCACCTATTGTTATGGACAGGTTATTAAAATGCACCTATTGTTATGGACAGGTTATTAAAATGTACCTATTGTTATGGGCAGATTATTAAAATGGCAGGTTAAAAGGAAAATTATTAAAATGTACCTATTGTTATGGGCAGATTATTAAAATGGCAGGTTAAAAGGAAAATTATTAAAATGTACCTATTGTTATGGGCAGGTTATTAAAATGGCAGGTTAAATGGAAAATTATTAAAATGTACCTATTGTTATGGGCAGGTTATTAAAATGGCAGGTTAAATGGAAAATTATTAAAATGTACCTATTGTTATGGGCAGATTATTAAAATGGCAAGTTAAATGGAAAATTATTAAAATGTACCTATTGTTATGGGCAGGTTATTAAAATGGCAGGTTAAAAGGAAAATTATTAAAATGTACCTATTGTTATGGACAGGTTATTAAAATGCACCTATTGTTATGGACAGGTTATTAAAATGCACCTATTGTTATGGACAGGTTATTAAAATGTACCTATTGTTATGGGCAGATTATTAAAATGGCAGGTTAAAAGGAAAATTATTAAAATGTACCTATTGTTATGGGCAGATTATTAAAATGGCAGGTTAAAAGGAAAATTATTAAAATGTACCTATTGTTATGGGCAGGTTATTAAAATGGCAGGTTAAAAGGAAAATTATTAAAATGTACCTATTGTTATGGGCAGGTTATTAAAATGGCAGGTTAAATGGAAAATTATTAAAATGTACCTATTGTTATGGGCAGGTTATTAAAATGGCAGGTTAAAAGGAAAATTATTAAAATGTACCTATTGTTATGGGCAGGTTATTAAAATGGCAGGTTAAAAGGAAAATTATTAAAATGTACCTATTGTTATGGGCAGATTATTAAAATGGCAGGTTAAATGGAAAATTATTAAAATGTACCTATTGTTATGGACAGGTTATTAAAATGGCAGGTTAAATGGAAAATTATTAAAATGTACCAATTCTTATGGGCAGATTATTAAAATGGCAGGTTAAATGGAAAATTATTAAAATGTACCTATTGTTATGGGCAGATTATTAAAATGGCAGGTTAAATGGAAAATTATTAAAATGTACCAATTGTTATGGGCAGATTATTAAAATGGCAGGTTAAATGGAAAATTATTAAAATGTACCTATTGTTATGGGCAGATTATTAAAATGGCAGGTTAAATGGAAAATTATTAAAATGTACCAATTGTTATGGGCAGATTATTAAAATGGCAGGTTAAATGGAAAATTATTAAAATGTACCTATTGTTATGGGCAGATTATTAAAATGGCAGGTTAAAAGGAAAATTATTAAAATGTACCTATTGTTATGGGCAGGTTATTAAAATGGCAGGTTAAATGGGAAATTATTAAAATGTACCTATTGTTATGGACAGATTATTAAAATGGCAGGTTAAATGGAAAATTATTAAAATGTACCTATTGTTATGGGCAGATTATTAAAATGGCAGGTTAAAAGGAAAATTATTAAAATGTACCTATTGTTATGGACAGGTTATTAAAATGGCAGGTTAAATGGAAAATTATTAAAATGTACCTATTGTTATGGGCAGATTATTAAAATGGCAGGTTAAAAGGAAAATTATTAAAATGTACCTATTGTTATGGGCAGATTATTAAAATGGCAGGTTAAAAGGAAAATTATTAAAATGTACCTATTGTTATGGGCAGATTATTAAAATGGCAGGTTAAATGGAAAATTATTAAAATGTACCTATTGTTATGGGCAGATTATTAAAATGGCAGGTTAAAAGGAAAATTATTAAAATGTACCTATTGTTATGGGCAGGTTATTAAAATGGCAGGTTAAAAGGAAAATTATTAAAATGTACCTATTGTTATGGGCAGATTATTAAAATGGCAAGTTAAATGGAAAATTATTAAAATGTACCTATTGTTATGGGCAGGTTATTAAAATGGCAGGTTAAAAGGAAAATTATTAAAATGTACCTATTGTTATGGGCAGATTATTAAAATGGCAAGTTAAATGGAAAATTATTAAAATGTACCTATTGTTATGGGCAGATTATTAAAATGGCAGGTTAAATGGAAAATTATTAAAATGTACCTATTGTTATGGGCAGATTATTAAAATGGCAGGTTAAAAGGAAAATTATTAAAATGTACCTATTGTTATGGGCAGGTTATTAAAATGGCAGGTTAAAAGGAAAATTATTAAAATGTACCTATTGTTATGGGCAGGTTATTAAAATGGCAGGTTAAAAGGAAAATTATTAAAATGTACCAATTGTTATGGGCAGGTTATTAAAATGGCAGGTTCAAAGGAGAATTATTAAAATGTACCTATTGTTATGGGCAGGTTATTAAAATGGCAGGTTAAAAGGAGAATTATTAAAATGTACCTATTGTTATGGACAGGCTATTAAAATGGCAGGTTAAAAGGAAAATTATTAAAATGTACCTATTGTTATGGGCAGGTTATTAAAATGGCAGGTTAAAAGGAGAATTATTAAAATGTACCTATTGTTATGGACAGGTTATTAAAATGGCAGGTTAAAAGGAAAATTATTAAAATGTACCAATTGTTATGGGCAGATTATTAAAATGCACCTATTGTTATGGACAGGTTATTAAAATGTACCTATTGTTATGGGCAGATTATTAAAATGGCAGGTTAAATGGAAAATTATTAAAATGTACCTATTGTTATGGGCAGATTATTAAAATGGCAAGTTAAATGGAAAATTATTAAAATGTACCTATTGTTATGGGCAGATTATTAAAATGGCAAGTTAAATGGAAAATTATTAAAATGTACCTATTGTTATGGGCAGATTATTAAAATGGCAGGTTAAAAGGAAAATTATTAAAATGTACCTATTGTTATGGGCAGGTTATTAAAATGGCAGGTTAAATGGAAAATTATTAAAATGTACCTATTGTTATGGGCAGATTATTAAAATGGCAAGTTAAATGGAAAATTATTAAAATGTACCTATTGTTATGGGCAGATTATTAAAATGGCAGGTTAAATGGAAAATTATTAAAATGTACCTATTGTTATGGGCAGATTATTAAAATGGCAGGTTAAAAGGAAAATTATTAAAATGTACCTATTGTTATGGGCAGATTATTAAAATGGCAGGTTAAATGGAAAATTATTAAAATGTACCTTTTGTTATGGGCAGATTATTAAAATGGCAAGTTAAATGGAAAATTATTAAAATGTACCTATTGTTATGGGCAGATTATTAAAATGGCAGGTTAAATGGAAAATTATTAAAATGTACCTATTGTTATGGGCAGATTATTAAAATGGCAGGTTAAAAGGAAAATTATTAAAATGTACCTATTGTTATGGGCAGGTTATTAAAATGGCAGGTTAAAAGGAAAATTATTAAAATGTACCTATTGTTATGGGCAGATTATTAAAATGGCAAGTTAAATGGAAAATTATTAAAATGTACCTATTGTTATGGGCAGGTTATTAAAATGGCAGGTTAAAAGGAAAATTATTAAAATGTACCTATTGTTATGGGCAGATTATTAAAATGGCAAGTTAAATGGAAAATTATTAAAATGTACCTATTGTTATGGGCAGATTATTAAAATGGCAGGTTAAATGGAAAATTATTAAAATGTACCTATTGTTATGGGCAGATTATTAAAATGGCAGGTTAAAAGGAAAATTATTAAAATGTACCTATTGTTATGGGCAGGTTATTAAAATGGCAGGTTAAAAGGAAAATTATTAAAATGTACCTATTGTTATGGGCAGATTATTAAAATGGCAAGTTAAATGGAAAATTATTAAAATGTACCTATTGTTATGGGCAGGTTATTAAAATGGCAGGTTAAAAGGAAAATTATTAAAATGTACCAATTGTTATGGGCAGGTTATTAAAATGGCAGGTTCAAAGGAGAATTATTAAAATGTACCTATTGTTATGGGCAGGTTATTAAAATGGCAGGTTAAAAGGAGAATTATTAAAATGTACCTATTGTTATGGACAGGTTATTAAAATGGCAGGTTAAAAGGAAAATTATTAAAATGTACCTATTGTTATGGGCAGGTTATTAAAATGGCAGGTTAAAAGGAGAATTATTAAAATGTACCTATTGTTATGGACAGGTTATTAAAATGGCAGGTTAAAAGGAAAATTATTAAAATGTACCAATTGTTATGGGCAGATTATTAAAATGCACCTATTGTTATGGACAGGTTATTAAAATGTACCTATTGTTATGGGCAGATTATTAAAATGGCAGGTTAAATGGAAAATTATTAAAATGTACCTATTGTTATGGACAGGTTATTAAAATGTACCTATTGTTATGGGCAGATTATTTAAATGGCAGGTTAAATGGAAAATTATTAAAATGTACCTATTGTTATGGGCAGGTTATTAAAATGGCAGGTTAAAAGGAAAATTATTAAAATGTACCTATTGTTATGGGCAGATTATTAAAATGGCAAGTTAAATGGAAAATTATTAAAATGTACCTATTGTTATGGGCAGGTTATTAAAATGGCAGGTTAAAAGGAAAATTATTTAAATGTACCAATTGTTATGGGCAGGTTATTAAAATGGCAGGTTAAAAGGAAAATTATTAAAATGTACCTATTGTTATGGGCAGGTTATTAAAATGTACCAATTGTTATGGGCAGATTATTAAAATGGCAAGTTAAATGGAAAATTATTAAAATGTACCAATTGTTATGGGCAGGTTATTAAAATGGCAGGTTAAAAGGAAAATTATTAAAATGTACCTATTGTTATGGGCAGGTTATTAAAATGTACCAATTGTTATGGGCAGATTATTAAAATGGCAAGTTAAATGGAAAATTATTAAAATGTACCTATTGTTATGGGCAGGTTATTAAAATGGCAGGTTAAAAGGAAAATTATTAAAATGTACCAATTGTTATGGGCAGGTTATTAAAATGGCAGGTTAAAAGGAAAATTATTAAAATGTACCTATTGTTATGGGCAGGTTATTAAAATGGCAGGTTAAAAGGAAAATTATTAAAATGTACCAATTGTTATGGGCAGATTATTAAAATGCACCTATTGTTATGGACAGGTTATTAAAATGTACCTATTGTTATGGGCAGATTATTAAAATGGCAAGTTAAATGGAAAATTATTAAAATGTACCTATTGTTATGGGCAGGTTATTAAAATGGCAGGTTAAAAGGAAAATTATTAAAATGTACCTATTGTTATGGACAGGTTATTAAAATGCACCTATTGTTATGGACAGGTTATTAAAATGCACCTATTGTTATGGACAGGTTATTAAAATGTACCTATTGTTATGGGCAGATTATTAAAATGGCAGGTTAAAAGGAAAATTATTAAAATGTACCTATTGTTATGGGCAGATTATTAAAATGGCAGGTTAAAAGGAAAATTATTAAAATGTACCTATTGTTATGGGCAGGTTATTAAAATGGCAGGTTAAATGGAAAATTATTAAAATGTACCTATTGTTATGGGCAGGTTATTAAAATGGCAGGTTAAATGGAAAATTATTAAAATGTACCTATTGTTATGGGCAGATTATTAAAATGGCAAGTTAAATGGAAAATTATTAAAATGTACCTATTGTTATGGGCAGGTTATTAAAATGGCAGGTTAAAAGGAAAATTATTAAAATGTACCTATTGTTATGGACAGGTTATTAAAATGCACCTATTGTTATGGACAGGTTATTAAAATGCACCTATTGTTATGGACAGGTTATTAAAATGTACCTATTGATGGAAAATTATTAAAATGTACCTATTGTTATGGGCAGGTTATTAAAATGGCAGGTTAAATGGAAAATTATTAAAATGTACCTATTGTTATGGACAGGTTATTAAAATGGCAGGTTAAATGGAAAATTATTAAAATGTACCAATTCTTATGGGCAGATTATTAAAATGGCAGGTTAAATGGAAAATTATTAAAATGTACCTATTGTTATGGGCAGATTATTAAAATGGCAGGTTAAATGGAAAATTATTAAAATGTACCAATTGTTATGGGCAGATTATTAAAATGGCAGGTTAAATGGAAAATTATTAAAATGTACCTATTGTTATGGGCAGATTATTAAAATGGCAGGTTAAATGGAAAATTATTAAAATGTACCTATTGTTATGGGCAGGTTATTAAAATGGCAGGTTAAATGGAAAATTATTAAAATGTACCAATTGTTATGGGCAGATTATTAAAATGGCAGGTTAAATGGAAAATTATTAAAATGTACCTATTGTTATGGGCAGATTATTAAAATGGCAGGTTAAAAGGAAAATTATAAAAATGTACCAATTGTTATGGGCAGATTATTAAAATGGCAGGTTAAATGGAAAATTATTAAAATGTACCTATTGTTATGGACAGATTATTAAAATGTACCTATTGTTATGGACAGGTTATTAAAATGGCAGGTTAAATGGAAAATTATTAAAATGTACCTATTGTTATGGGCAGATTATTAAAATGGCAGGTTAAAAGGAAAATTATTAAAATGTACCTATTGTTATGGGCAGGTTATTAAAATGGCAGGTTAAATGGAAAATTATTAAAATGTACCTATTGTTATGGACAGATTATTAAAATGGCAGGTTAAATGGAAAATTATTAAAATGTACCTATTGTTATGGGCAGATTATTAAAATGGCAGGTTAAAAGGAAAATTATTAAAATGTACCTATTGTTATGGACAGGTTATTAAAATGGCAGGTTAAATGGAAAATTATTAAAATGTACCTATTGTTATGGGCAGATTATTAAAATGGCAGGTTAAAAGGAAAATTATTAAAATGTACCTATTGTTATGGGCAGATTATTAAAATGGCAGGTTAAAAGGAAAATTATTAAAATGTACCTATTGTTATGGGCAGATTATTAAAATGGCAGGTTAAAAGGAAAATTATTAAAATGTACCTATTGTTATGGGCAGATTATTAAAATGGCAGGTTAAAAGGAAAATTATTTAAATGTACCTATTGTTATGGACAGGTTATTAAAATGGCAGGTTAAAAGGAAAATTATTGAAACTAGTGTGACTTGGCGCGCTCTGCACTCCTCACCACACGTCGTTTCAGAGGGGTCGGCATCTTTGACCATTTCAGTGTCTTTTGGGTCTTTTGGGTCTTCATGGTGTTTTGGGTCTTCAGTGCCATTTGGGTCTTCAGAGTCTTTTGGATCCTCTGGGCCTTTAAGGGTATTTTGGGTCTTAGGGGCGTTTTGGGTCTTTTGTATCTTTTGGGTCTTTTGGGTCTTTGGGGACATTTTGGGTCTTCAGGGTATTTTTGAGCATCAGGGCCTTCATGGGTATTTTGGGTATTTGGGGTGTTTTGTGTCTTCGGGGTCTTTTGGGTCTTCTGAGTCTTTTGGGTATTCGGGGTGTTTTGGGTCTTCGGGGTGTTTTGGGTCTTCAGGGTCTTTTGGGTCTTTAAGGGTCTTTGTAGTTTTCAGGGTGTTTTGGGTCTTCAGGGTGTTTTGGGTCTTTTGGGTCTTCGGGGTATTTTGGGTCTTCGGGGTCTTTTGGGTCATTAAGGGTCTTTGTAGTTTTCAGGGTGTTTTGGGTCTTCAGGGTGTTTTGGGTCTTCAGGGTCTTTTGGGTCTTCGGGGTATTTTGGGTCTTCGGGGTATTTTGGGTCTTTTGGGTCTTTGGGGTGTTTTGGGTCTTCGGGGTGTTTTGGGTCTTTGGGGTGTTTTGGGTCTTCAGGGTCTTTTGGGTATTTTAGGTGTTCGGGGCCATTTGGATTTTGAGGGTCTTTTTGAGAGTCTGGGCCTTCAAGAGTATTTTGGGTCTTTGGGGTGTTTTTGGTCGTTGGGGTCTTCAGGGTCTTTAAGGGTATTTTGGGTATTCAGTGGTCTTAAGGGTCTTGGGGTAATTAAAAGGTCATCAAAGGTCTGAGGGGTCTCAGCAGTCAGAACGTAATTAATAGGGTTAATTGAGAGGGTGTTAATTTATTTGAAGAAGAAGAATACATTTGCGTCGCATATAAACAAACATACATAACGACATAACTACATAACCATATACGTTTGCTCTATTATAATGAATAAATATGATATGATATGAAAAAGGCTTACGATATGGTGTCATCTCTTGAACACGATCAATGGACTCCCCAATATTCGCTGTGTTGACGGTTTGAATTACGCTGAGGTAATGTGGAGGCGTTTCGTGAATGTGAATAATGCTTATGATATAGTCAGTGTACCCAGAGGTAAAATGTCAAGTGTACCCAGAGGTAAAATGTCAAGTGTACCCAGAGGTAAAATGTCAAGTGTACCCAGAGGTAAAATGTCAAGTGTACCCAGAGGTAAAATGTCAAGTGTACCCAGAGGTAAAATTTCAAGTGTACCCAGAGGTAAAATGTCAAGTGTACCCAGAGGTAAAATGTCAAGTGTACCCAGAGGTAAAATGTCAAGTGTACCCAGAGGTAAAATGTCAAGTGTCCCAGAGGTAAAATATCAAGTGTACCCAGAGGTAAAATGTCAAGTGTACCCAGAGGTAAAATGTCAAGTGTACCCAGAGGTAAAATATCAAGTGTACCCAGAGGTAAAATGTCAAGTGTACCCAGAGGTAAAATGTCAAGTGTACCCAGAGGTAAAATGTCAAGTGTCCCAGAGGTAAAATATCAAGTGTACCCAGAGGTAAAATGTCAAGTGTACCCAGAGGTAAAATGTCAAGTGTACCCAGAGGTAAAATGTCAAGTGTACCCAGAGGTAAAATGTCAAATGTACCCAGAGGTAAAATGTCAAGTGTACCCAGAGGTAAAATGTCAAGTGTACCCAGAGGTAAAATGTCAAGTGTACCCAGAGGTAAAATGTCAAGTGTACCCAGAGGTAAAATATCAAGTGTACCCAGAGGTAAAATGTCAAGTGTACCCAGAGGTAAAATGTCAAGTGTACCCAGAGGTAAAATGTCAAGTGTACCCAGAGGTAAAATGTCAAGTGTACCCAGAGGTAAAATGTCAAATGTACCCAGAGGTAAAATGTCAAGTGTACCCAGAGGTAAAATGTAAAGTGTACCCAAAGGTAAAATGTCAAGTGTACCACGAAGTGATGTGAACAGAGTCGGCAAGCACGATATGTTCCTGGGTGTCATGAGTCATCCACCGATTGCGTTTCACGTCACAACCATTAAGGTCGAAAGAAAACGAAGCGTATCCAGAGGTGTGGGGAAATAACGTTAGGCGGGAGACCAAACCCGAAAATGCTTGAGACCAAAGCTGAAATTGGAAAAACAATATAGCCTATTTTACTCCAGGAGGTCCCAGGATTACCCACCCAAAATATCGTTGCGATCGGTTCAGCCGTTTTTGCGGTACCTTCGAATGGACGGACAGACAGACAAACAGATGGACGGACATTTGGTGAATTATAGTAAGATGTACCTATTGTTCTGGGCAGGTTATTAAAATGGCAGGTTAAAAGGAAAATTATTAAAATGTACCTATTGTTCTGGGCAGGTAATCTACATTTTTGATGCCAAGTGAATCCCCCGAGCAAACCCTCAACCACTCCTTTAACAAAACCCTGAATATATATATATATTGTTGCGGACGCGGTTAAGATGTTATTTTGACCGAGCGGTGGTGTATTACCGCGACCGAACAGTTATTCTCTGATTAGAACCCGATTCCACCCAAACGTTGGCCGGATCGCACCGCGGCTGCTCAATGAGGGAAAAGACTAAAACGACGAATGCAAAGAGGAAGACGAAGGCAAAGAAAGGTTTGGAAATACTACTAAATTTATTTACTATTTACACACAGAAGCAAAAAGAAAGCAGTCACGTTTATTTACAACACATAAGACGCAGGTGACACAGTGCAAATACTAGCTTACCTACAGTCTTAATTAACCCAGGACAGAACAAACAAAAGACAGACTCATGCGGGGAATGATGGGAATGGCAGGAGGTGGATGGCTGGAGGTGAACGCTTGGTGGAGCCTTGGTGGAGTTAAACGCTTGGTGGAGCCAACACGGTGCTTGGTGGAGCCAACGTGGAGCTTGGTGGAGCCTTGGTGGAGGTGAACGCTTGGTGGAGCCAACGCGGAGCTTGGTGGAGCCTTGGTGGAGGTGAACGCTTGGTGGAGCCAACGCGGAGCTTGGTGGAGCCTTGGTGGAGGTGAACGCTTGGTGGAGCCAACGCGGCTGGTGGGGGGTTGGTGTGACGGGTTCTCTCTCCTTCCCTCACAAGCTTCAGGACTCTTTCTCTCTCGTTCTTAGTCCCACCCAGTCCAACAACTTCCTCTCTTGCTTAGTCCAACTCAAGGCCTTTCTGTCTTCTGATCTCCTCCCTCCTCGACTCTCTCCGGGGGCCTCTGCCTCGGGTTATATAAGCCCCACCCTTGACCCTTTGCGAACCTCCCCAAAACGTTCTCTCTCCGCCCTCTAAAGCCAACCCCTCGTTCTGGGTTGGTCGGCAAGGGCTGGTTCACTCCTCCCCTCTATGACGAGGTGGGGACCCGCCTTTCTTCCCCAACCCTGCCTCGTGGTCAATGGCGGATGAAGGGAAAACCGCCCAAAATGCAGTTGGCAATTGACGAAAAGGGGGAACGGAGGTTTTGGGAATGGGAATGAAGGGAATCTATCTCTTTCACTTGGTGCAATGGAGTACTTCTATTAATGGGAGACACAGCCTTACCCTAAAACACAGAATAAGATATAACTATCGAACAGGGGTATTCTATGATTGGCTGACATGTATGCTTGTGGACTAATTATGGGATGCCCTTTTGACCTTTACACAGCTCCGGAGGCAGGAGGCGCTGAATAACCAATAATAATAATAAAGCACACAATAAAAAAAAACACAATCCTCATATCCGCAACAATATATCTATCTATATATATATATATATATATTGTTACGGTCCGCGGATTAGATGTTATTTTACCGAGCGGAGGTATAACCGCGGCCGAACAGTTGTTCCCCACTAAACCCGATTCACCCAACGTTGGCCGTATCGCGCCACAGCTACTCAATCTGGAAAACTCTAAAGCGACCGAATGCAAAGAGGAAGAAGACGTACAGAAGAGTAACGGGATTTATTATTTACACACACAAGCAAAAAGAGCAGTCACGATTATTTACAGGGGACATGAGATGCAGGTGACACAGTGAAAATTACTAGCTTATACAGACTTAGTTACTACCCAGGACAGAACAAACAAAGACGACTCACACGGGGAATTGCAGAGTGGATTGGCTGGAAGGAGGTGTGTGGCTGGAGGGGGAGGACGGCACGGAGCTGGCTGGAGCTTGATCCCGCACGGGACGTCGGGCTGGACCTCGACGGCCGCTGATGCCACCGATCCTGTCGTGTGCGCGGGATCACGGGTCGGATCACGGGTCGGATCACGGTCGGAGCCGACGTGCTGGTGGGGGGTCTGGCGTGACGGGTTCTCTCCTCTCTCTTTCTTGGTCCAACCACTCTTTCTCCACCGACAACTCAACGCAACCAACGCAACCACTCAACGCAACCACTGACCACCCCTGACGACCAACTCAGCTCTGACCAAAACCACACAACTCAGCTCTTGTCATGGACCTCTCTTTTCAGACTCATCTCCTTGTCTCAGTAAAAGCGCATCTCTTCTGGGGGCGTCTCTCATGGGTTATATATAGCCCCACCCTTGAACCTTTGCGAACCTCCCCGATCGCTCTTCCTCCGCCCTCTCAAACCAAACCCCTCGTGCTCGGTTGGTTGTTCGGGGCTGGCTCACTCCTCCCCTCTATGACGAGGTGGAGACACGCCCTTCTTCTCCGACCCTGCCTCGTGGTCAATGGCGGCAATTGGAGGGGATGTAATTGGCAATGGCAATTGAGGCCTGGCAATGACGAAAGGGGAAATGGAGGTTTTTGGGAATGGGAATGAAGGGAATCTACTCTTATTTCACTCGGTGCAATGGAGTGTCATTCTAATGGAAGACAAGGCCTTACTCTAAAACACATAATAAGATATAAGCGACTGAACAAGGGTTTTATCGTGTCCTGCAATGTGGTGTTTATGGAATAACTACCGAGACGCCCTTTTTATCTTTACACTACGGAGGTATTTACAAGGATCATGACATTTACAAAGGGTGATCTTTACAACAATTTACACTACAACAACAAAAAAAACAAACCATTCTCATATCCACAACAATATATTGTTGCGAATATGGCATTTGGCCTCCATATCCGCTTGTAAATATTCCCCTATTTCCCCAATACTCCCCAACTATCCCCAATCCCCCATTCCCTAGTCCCATTGCCTGTAAATAACACTCTGTAGAACCGACCTTCCCCTTTTTCCCCCATTAAATGTCGTGCCCAGGTCCACCGCATCTCACGTAGACAACTTTCGGAAATCTTGCTAGTTATTCTTAGTCTATGTCAGTTAAGGACTCGTTTCCATTAATTCTGACTCTTCGTTGCACCAGAATGTGATTGTATGGCACCAGTAGTGAGTTTAGGACCTTCCCATACCTCCTCCCATCTTCTTCCCCAAACAACTACAACAACAACTACAACAACAACTACAACAACTACAACAACGGCGCGCGCGGGGAGTGTGCGTCCTCACTCCGGCTCGGTTAGCCGCCATTACCCATGCGCTCCGACGGGGTTACCACGAAGGGGCTGGCTGTCAGCTCCTCGTCAAGGGCGGAGCCTGGTAACCCCCCCGCACCCAATAAGAAGGGCGGACCGATTCCATCTGGGGCGGAGCTAACGAGCCGAGGGCGTGTCACTCCCCGCCGGATATACGCAGCCACTTACCGGACGTGACGTCAGATGCGCCCCCAGCTTGAGACGACAAGTCACCACCTCCGAGCGCTGAGCGACCTCCCCGCATCTCTAGACCGGACCGGGTCGATCCTGCCCTGAGCCCAGGTGCACCTGGAGCCATCGATTCTGCCTTTCCTTGCCATCAATCCCCGTGTGAGTCAGTTTTGTCCCGTTTATCTGTCGTCTGTCGGGGCTAATATAAGAGTGTGTCTAAGTGCCTGCCTTTCTATGCTGTCCCTCTTGTCGTTGTAATCTGACCTTCCGCCCTAATATAACCTCCTCCGGAGGTCTTGAGAACTGAACCCTTGGTGTCGTGTCATTTTAATCCAGCCGTTGTGTCTTTTCCATCATTGATTTAGCATAGCGCGACTCGGCAACGTTCGAGTATAATCGGGTAACTTGTGCGGACACGGCGGCCATTCCGCTCGGCCCACCATAACATCAAAGTCGTGTCTGTAACAATTGGTGTCAGGAGTGTCGGATTCGGACCTGGGACTAAATTTATTAGGCCCAAATTTTGGAACACCAATTGTACCACTAGGGTAACAATTGGTGTTGGGGAGGTAGAATTCGATCCGGAGCACGTTTCCCGCGCTCGACGAAATTATAACGGCGAAATTTGATTTTGTTATACGGAAATAAAAACCCGAATTTTGAAAGTCGCGCTATGGCAGACCAAGTCGGCTGGGGTCCGGTAGTGGAGAGTGAGGCAGGGTCGGTCCAGGACCAAATTGAGGGACGTGAGGAGAGCGAAGCAGCGAGGGTAGCAGACGCACAAAATGGCGCCTCGCTGGTCACCGCGCCCGCGACCGTGGCAGCGCCCCTGGTGGATTCGAACCTTTTCCTCCTGCAAATGAGGGCCCTTATGGAACAAATGGGTGAGCGATTGGAGGGCCAAATGGGGGTAATGAGGGATGAAGCGAGGGCTCAGAGTGAGCAATTGGGGGTAATGAGGGACGAAGCGAGGGGTACCGGTGAGGGATTAGACAATAGATTAGGGGAAATACAGGAGGGGTTAATGGGGGTAGAAAACAGAATGGCCGCTCAAGAGAATCAAATGGAAGGGATGCAAAAAGGGTTAGAGGGGTTAGAAAACACCATGGAAGGCAAATTGAGGGACATGAGGGACCAAGCGGAAAGGGAAGTTAAACAAATGGGGCAGCAGATAGAGGGGGTCAGAATGGGGGTAGAAACCAAACTGGATGCTCACAGGGAGGAAATGGAGCAGATGAGGGTGGCATCTGGGCAGGAGATGCAAGTGATGGGAGAGGAGATCAGAAGAGGAGTGAGTGAGGAGGTCGGAGGAGTGCGCGAGGAGGTGAGGCACTGTAAGGAGCGCATGGAGAAGGAGGTGAGAAAGGGGACTGTAAAATTGCAAGGGGGTATAGAGGAGTTGACGCTGGGAGTAGAACAGCTGACGGAGGGACAAAAAGAAGTAACGGAGCAGGTTCAAAGGAACACTGCGGTATTAGGAGGATTAAAAGCGACACAGAAAGAACTAAAAGATGACTTGATAGCGACGAAGAGGGAATGTCAGATGGTACGTGAGGGACTGACAACGAGGTTGGACGAGGTGATAGAGGTAATGGAGACGAAGGACCGGCAGGTGAGGACGCACATGGAAACGGTCAAGGTAGCCTTGGAGGACGAGCTTGAGGAGACGTACCGGGGAATAAAAGAGGTGAAGCAGAAATTAGAAGAAGTGGAAGGAGGGGTGAGCGAAATTAAGAAGCGACGGAGAGAGGATAAGAAAGAGATAAAAGAGGAGATAAAAGAATTGGTCCAAAGTCTGTGTTTGGACCGTGATGATGTGCTCATTAACCGGATGAGGGATTCGCAGGTGATGGAGGAGAAGCGAAGAGGAAGAGGACCCGGTGTAAGTGGTGACCAATATGGTCGTGCGTATGATGCGCCAGGGGATTTAAGAAGCTTGGGGGTCGAGATGGACCCGGGTGTTCGTGAGAGGCCGTTGGTGAAGTGTGCGACAGGTCTGGTGTGCGAAAAAGGAGGTGTGCGAGAAAGTCCGACTCTGGGGTGTGTGAGGAAAAAGTGCGTGCCAAGGAGTGAGTGTGCTGGCGAGAGTGAGTCGGTCGTAGCGCGTGTGCGAGGGAGCACGTGGAAGCGCGGTGTGGTAAGTGTTACAGAGGGTGTAACGGGAGAGTGTGCGCGAGAAAGGTGTGTGACGGACGGGTGCATGGGGAAAGAGTGCGCTGTCAAAGGCAAGGAAGAATGCACACCTGTGGTGAGTGTTACAGAGGGTGTAACGGGAGAGTGTGCGCGAGAAAGGTGTGTGACGGACAGGTGCATGAGGAAAGAGTGCGCTGTCAAGAGTAAGGGTGAGTGCGCTGTCAAGAATGGAGGTGAGAGTAGTGAGAGTGACAAGGAGAGTGAGTTGGTTGTGACAGGTGAGCGAGGATGTACACCTGGGATGGAAGGATGCACACCTGGAATGGTAGAGCGTGAGTGGGAATGCACGCTGGAGTTGGTGGTGAGGCACGTGGTTGGGTGTGCAAATGAGAGCACACCTGTGATTGTCACAGAGGAGGTGACCGAGGAGGGGGCGCGAAGAGGTGTGTTGGTGAGGTGTGCGACCAACGAATGTGTGCCAAAGTGTTCGGTGGTCAGGTGTGTGACCAAGGCTGTGAGTGGAATGGGGGTACCGAGGTGTGTAAGGAGAGGTACGAGGAGCATGGAGACGGCTGGATGTGTGAGCAAGGAACGGGCTGCGGGGTGTAAGCATGCAGGTGAAGCATCGACGTTAAACGGAGCAGCGGGTAGAACGACTTATAGCCGAATCGGGCCCTCGGTGCGTGCCGGGCCTCGCTTTGAACGGCCGCGTCCGTGCTCCACTAGGCGGAGCGGGCAGCCCGATAGAAAGGGTCGTCATGGCGACCACTTTTTGTTGAGGCATTCCGGCAGGTCGAGATCGGGACATTGGATGGCTCCACGCCGAGATGGTGCGTGGGATCTCGGCCCGGGTAAGCCCCCTCCCTGCACCGAGTGCCGGACGCGTCCAGCCGCTGGCACAGAACAACCCGCATTCATGGCTTGGCTTTACGAAGCTGGGCTTTGGACAGGAATTGGCGCACCGAGAGGCAGTAGTGAGTAGACTGGGTGATGAGGTTAGTGTTTTGGACCCAAAATTAGAGAAAAACAAAATTTGAGGATTGGCAAGGGATTGGCAGTAGTGATTGGCAGATGATGAGTAGGATTGGCAAATTTTTGATTTGTTGAAATTTGATGTGCAAAATTGGTAGTGAGCGATGGGCCCGGTGGGTAAGGGTGGCACCCCTGCCACCCTTCCCATGTGGGGCAAATGCGCAATCGATTAATGGGTGTATGGCAGTGAAAACTAGCCCGGGTGGGTTAGGTTATATTGTAGGGATCTAGAAGAGATTGACATTAGGTGACGTTAAGGTTAGTTAGTGACTGATACCTGTAGTGGGGACGCAGGTAGATTAGTATGGATGATAATGACGTGGGAGCGCAATAGTTTAAAGGGACGACTGGGAAGCGCAAGTTTCAGAGGGGAGTAGTTAGCTGAGATGATGCCGTGTGTGTGAGGATTGAACAGGTGAGGATTGAACAGGTGTGATCGAACAGGTGTGATTGCACAGGTGTGCAACTGGACAGGTGTGTGGAGCAGTGTGTGAGTAATGAGTGTTGTGGATCAGCGCGAATGCGCTTGGGGAGAGAAGGGTGCAGGTGGCACCAGGTGTGAGAGCACAGGTGTGCAAGTACAGGTGTGTGGAGAGAGTTGGAGTAAGTGGTACGGAGTGGTGTGCATGGTGCGAAGGTGTGAATGGGGGAAGAGTGGACCCCCATCACGGATACCCGGGGCGGGTAGTGTAAGTGTTAGGTAGAGGGTACAGGTAAATTGTGGTTGGATATTGGCATCTGTGGTGCGGGTGACAGAATGGTATTGAGGATGGGTGCATTAGTGTTGTGGAAATGGCTGGGCGTGTAGCCTGTTAGTGCGTGTAGTTGGTTGGGCACTCCACCACTGTGAGGATGTCGGCCAGGTGAGGCCGCAGGTGGGCTCTGGGAGCCGGTAGTTGTGAGTGGGTGCCTGAGGATCCCGGGTGTGGATCGGGCAGCCCAGTGCCAGAGAGGGCACCGAGTGGGGAGAGCGCCAGAGGGCCTTCCCCAGGTAGTTAGGTTAGGGTAAGGAGCAGGTAAGCTCGGAGGCAACTGCAGTGGTGGAGGTGTGCAGGTGGGTAGACCCGCTGGGAGAGGTACACGCCACAGCCCAGAAATTGTGCGAGGGCACCGGGAGATGAATCGGGGGAGTGAGACCCCAAATTGAAAAGCACCACAGTTGGCCAATGGGAATTGGTTTTTAGAACCCATAGTGTAAGAGGGCCAATGGTTTGGCCGGAGAAAGACCCCGGGTAGTGTAAAGTTGTTAAAGTCATTTAGGAAATAGTTAGGATTGATGAACCTGTCGCACCATACGCAGCCACTTACCTGTGGTGATGATGACTCCACACCTGTGTTTTCTTTGTTCTGTGTGCAGGAACTGAGAATTGCTGTGTGGATTGGTGAGACGCATCACGACGTGGATGAGACATTGGGGTGATTCCATCTCTCCCTCCCTAGGAGGGACTGATGATGAATTGGTAATGGCAAATTATGATGTTGAGTTGGAGATGGCAAATTTTGATGAAAGTTGAAAATGGCAAATTTGATTGGTTAGGAGGGAGAGAAGACGAATTTGGTTTATGGGAGGAACGGGGAAGACAGTAGGGATGTTTGTTGATTTGTAAAGTAGATGTTTATGGGTAGTGTTGTGTTTTGTGGATACAGTAAGGGGTAAGGGAGGGGCCATGTAGGTTACCTGGTGGGGGGGGGGGGCGTACGGTAGGAACGTACCTGTCTCACCTGGTTCCCATGTGCCCCCAGTGTGCATTACCTTACATTGCGTGCACTTTTGCGCCCTTACCACCTTACTCACTTGTCTGCTTCTTTTGTCTCCCACCTCCGAGGATCTGGCTTTGGGGCAGAGAGAGCGAGGAGAGAGAGGTGCTGGCTTCGCAGTTGTGGGCCTGCACTTTCGCTGCTTGCTGCCTGGATCGATACACCATATGGACCGCAATGTTTGTGGCCACCCACCATGGACCGCAGTTCTTATGCGGCCAAGCACCACCCATGGATGGACCTCTGGGTCAACGTGGCACCTATGCCAAACAGGTGAACCACGAATAGTTGGCCCCCTGACGGCCACAATAAAGAAATGGACGCGGTTGGCGCCTTTCTTTATTTTTTAAAGGAGTCAGAAAGCCAAGAACACCACAGGAAGGCAAGACCAGCGGCAGAACATCGGCCGGCTGCGACACCACACCATGGTTATTAAACACTTTATTGGTGCACCGGATGGTGCTGACTGTGTTATGGGGTGGTGCTTTTGGTGCTTGGAAGGGGTGCTCTGCACATTATTAAAGGCCGTAAGGCCACAGAGCACTCGTGGGTTGGTGTATCGATGCTGGCATGCGTGCTCTCTCTATGCGTAACATCTGCATGTGTCCCTCCAAAAACAGGTCCTGGATCGTAGTGTAAATATCAGCGTAGTCTTGTAAATAATGCCCCCTACCGGCTGTATGTTTAGTTTGCGAATTCTTTCCGGATTCGGTTATCCTGTGGGTGTGTTTCTGTGAGGAGAAGGGTGCAACGTCGCAGGGGGACATATTTACTCAATTGTGAATATCTGTAAAACTGTCGCACTCAGGGTAGAGTTAATAGTAGAGGGAACTACATCTGCGTGCCACACTAAAGTAGGTAAAAGTTTATCGGGTCGGGACGCCCCGAGGGTAGAGAAGGGTGCAATGTTGCGAATATGGCATTTGGCCTCCATATCCGCTTGTAAATATTCCCCTATTTCCCCAATACTCCCCAACTATCCCCAATCCCCCATTCCCTAGTCCCATTGCCTGTAAATAACACTCTGTAGAACCGACCTTCCCCTTTTTCCCCCATTAAATGTCGTGCCCAGGTCCACCGCATCTCACGTAGACAACTTTCGGACATCTTGCTAGTTATTCTTAGTCTATGTCAGTTAAGGACTCGTTTCCATTAATTCTGACTCTTCGTTGCACCAGAATGTGATTGTATGGCACCAGTAGTGAGTTTAGGACCTTCCCATACCTCCTCCCATCTTCTTCCCCAAACAACTACAACAACAACTACAACAACAACTACAACAACTACAACAACGGCGCGCGCGGGGAGTGTGCGTCCTCACTCCGGCTCGGTTAGCCGCCATTACCCATGCGCTCCGACGGGGTTACCACGAAGGGGCTGGCTGTCAGCTCCTCGTCAAGGGCGGAGCCTGGTAACCCCCCCGCACCCAATAAGAAGGGCGGACTGATTCCATCTGGGGCGGAGCTAACGAGCCGAGGGCGTGTCACTCCCTGCCGGATATACGCAGCCACTTACCGGACGTGACGTCAGATGCGCCCCCAGCTTGAGACGACAAGTCACCACCTCCGAGCGCTGAGCGACCTCCCCGCATCTCTAGACCGGACCGGGTCGATCCTGCCCTGAGCCCAGGTGCACCTGGAGCCATCGATTCTGCCTTTCCTTGCCATCAATCCCCGTGTGAGTCAGTTTTGTCCCGTTTATCTGTCGTCTGTCGGGGCTAATATAAGAGTGTGTCTAAGTGCCTGCCTTTCTATGCTGTCCCTCTTGTCGTTGTAATCTGACCTTCCGCCCTAATATAACCTCCTCCGGAGGTCTTGAGAACTGAACCCTTGGTGTCGTGTCATTTTAATCCAGCCGTTGTGTCTTTTCCATCATTGATTTAGCATAGCGCGACTCGGCAACGTTCGAGTATAATCGGGTAACTTGTGCGGACACGGCGGCCATTCCGCTCGGCCCACCATAACATCAAAGTCGTGTCTGTAACAATATATATATGCCTCTGCCATATTAGAATTAAATAACATCCTTACTCATTCAATAAGCACACAAACATTTGTACTGAACCAACAATGACATTCGTTTGGCATTTAGCATGAGTTATACAAGTGCAGAATGAATAAACACAATTGTCATTATAGTACGCACTGACATGTTGTGTTCATTAAGACCGTGACCTGCACAAAGTTAATGACTCGTACAAAAAAACATTTTTACATATTTTCCTGAAACAGTTTGGATTGTCTATAGAGCTGCGAAACAGAAACTTTTAACCCTTTAACTGAACAATTTACCTTATTTTAAATGTTCCGTGTTTGGCCACTGACTTAGTGTTCCACAAGGTCGAGACAGGTGCAAGAGGTGGAACATGGAATGGACCAGAACATAGCAGAAGAAGAACATAGTGGAAAGGGGGGAAAGCAACAGTAGGGTCGAAAGAGGGGGAAAGCAACAGTAGGGTCAAGGGCGGGACACAGCAGAGGGATACAATGGAGGGACAGTTGGAGGAAGAATGGGCTTGTGGGAAATGAGATCAAAGGTATATTGAGGAGGATACAGAGGTGAATAAGCTGGATACAAAGTCAAACACAATAAGAAGAGGAAGGGAAGAGCCAGGGATGAAACAGAAATTGAACAAAAAACGGAAATAGGATGAGGGAGGGAGGGCGGAGGACACAATAACATGGAAAGGAAGGGGTTGGCTTGGGGTGGGTTAATGAGGATAGAAAATTGAAATTTATTATTTGTACAAAAAAAGCTCACAATGTTAGCATAAAATATTGTGCAATTAACTTCCAAATGCAATTAAAATAACAAATGATGACAAAAACAATAACAGTAGCTAAACAAAGGCCTACTACAAACTATCAAAATTGCACAAAGCGAACAATTTAAGAGTTACAATATCCAGTATCTCCAAAGCAACCAACTGACCCTTTCATATTACTCACTTTCATTAAAAAAAACATAGAGAAAACTACAAATTATTTCAAGAATCTACTGAATCTATTAACCTCATCTGGTCATAAAACGTATGTTGTGGGTGGATAGGAATTAGCATAATGGATTCATTTCCGTCTGTCCGTCCACAAAGTCAGTTTATGATCGAGGAACAACTCAATTTGAATTCAATGTTATGTTTTGACCACGAATCGGAACATGGGAAGGAAAACGAACCTCCATTTAGCAGTACCGCACTTTGGTTCTGAATTCATCCCGATCGCACATACACAGAGAAGAGCGAGACAATTTTCAAGCAGTGAAGCCGCTTCAATATTTGGCTATGTCGTTCCTTCCATCCGTACATCCCTCTGTCAAAAAACGAAGTAGAAGAACCTTTCTAACCACTGTGTTTAATTCTAAAGGGTTCTAAAGTGTAAATCTAGAGGGTTCTAAAGGGTAATTATAGAAAGTTATAAATGGTAATTATAGAAAGTTATAAATGGTAATTATAGAAAGTTATAAATGGTAATTATAGAAAGTTATAAATGGTAATTCTAAAGGCTAATTTTAAAGGGTTCTAAATGGTAATTCTAAAGGGTCATTCTGAAGGGTAATTCTAAAGGGAAATTTTAATGGGTTATAAAGGATGATTCTAAAGGGTAATTCTAAAGGGTGATTATAATGGGGAATTATAAATGGTAATTCTAATGGGTAATTCTAAATGGTAATTATAAAGGTTTCTAAAGGGTAATTCTAATGGATAATTATAAATGGTAATTATAAATGGTAATTCTAAATGGTAATTCTAAAGAGTAATTTTAAAGGGTTCTAAAGGGTAATTATAAAGCATAATTATAAATGGTAATTCTAATGGATAATTCTAAATGGTAATTATAAATGGTAATTTTAAATGTTAATTCTAAAGGGTAATTTTAAATGGTTCTAAAGGGTAATTATAAAGTATAATTATAAATGGTAATTCTAATGGTTAATTATAAATGGTAATTATAAATGGTAATTCTAAATGGTAATTCTAAATGGTAATTCTAAAGGGTAATTCTAAAGGGTAATTCTAAAGGGTAATTCTAAAGGGTAATTCTAAAGGGTAATTCTAAAGGGTGATTCTAATGGGGAATTATAAATGGTAATTCTAATGGGTAATTCTAAATGGTAATTCTAAAGGGTAATTTTAAAGGGTTATAAAGGGTAATTCTAATGGATAATTAAAAATGGTAATTCTAATGGATAATTAAAAATGGTAATTGTAAATGGTAATTCTAAATGTTAATTCTAAAGGGTAATTTTAAAGGGTTCTAAAGGGTAATTATAAAAGATAATTATAAATGGTAATTCTAATGGGTAATTATAAATGGTAATTATGGTAATTCTAAAGGGTAATTTTAAAGGGTTCTAAAGGGTAATTCTAAATGGTAATTCTAAAGGGCAATTATAAAGGGTTCTAAATGGTAATTCTAAAGGATAATTCTGAAGGATAATTCTGAAGGGAAATTTTAATGGGTTGTAAAGGATGATTCTAAAGGGTAATTCTGAATGCTAATTCTAAAGGTTAGTTCTAAATGGTAATTCTAAAGGATAATTCTACAGGGTTTAAATGGGTAATTATACAGGGTTGGTAATGGGTAATTCTAGAAGGTTCCAAAGGGTAATTCAAAAGGGTTTAAATGGCTAATTATACAGGGTTGGTAATGGGTAATTCTAGAAGGTTCCAAAGGGTAATTCTAGACTCTAGAGGGTTGTAAAGGGTAATTATAACGGGTTCTAAACGGTAATTTTAAATGGTAGTTCCAAAGGGTGGTTATAATGGATTATAAAGGGTAATTCTAATGGGTTTTGTTCGTTTCTAGGCTTTGCCTATTTCATGTTTAAAAAAAAAAGCCAAATTGAACCGCTTCCTTCGGACATGGGTGGAATATTTTTTTTTACTCTGTCTGTCTGGCGGTCAATCAAAATAGAAAATCATTCCAAAGAGGAAACTTACTGTTTCTAAGGACGTCAATAAAGGACACAAAAACAGGCATGAATAATTAATGTAACATGTTAGATGAGGTGGTGTAGTACCCACTGCGTCAATGGCAATAAACCCCCGGAATTATTTTTTGTACAACCTTTAAAATCTTTATTTTATTCCAATGTATTGATACACTTGAACACCTTAGAACACAAATCTCCTTGTCACTTCCAAAACTTCAGTTTTGCAGTATTTGGACATGTTAAATAAGGTGGTGTATAAGACTGCATCAACAGCGCTAATCTTCTGGATTTATTTTAATACGATCTTTAAAATCATTATTTTATATCAATTAAATTATAAACCTGAACATTGTGTGGGTAAGATGTTCCATGAACTCTCTGGGCAAAGTGCTTCGTGAATGGCAGAATTAAAGGGAATCACACTTGAGCGGAGAGCGTAGTTTCCCCCGGTTGGTATACAAATCACACCGGCCTCTTATAATGAATGTTTAACAAAATGCATCTCCCCCGGGGATTAACCAAACCACGCTGAAATGGTTTGCGTGTGCTCCAGATAAGTTAGGTATCAGGCAACGCATTTTTTTTTAAGGATTAACAGTTTATTGAAATAGACAGGACAACACGAACAGAGAATCCCGAGACAAAAGGCAGACTAAAACACCGAATAAAGATAAACAAGAAGACGTCATGCAGAGCACGATAATTGCAAAATCGACCCCTCCCAAAAATAAAAAGTTGCCAAGGATACATCAAATTGTCCATTTCATTAAGATTAAAATTGACGATCTTAATCAAAGCTCGGGTCAATCGGATTCAAATTGATGATTTTTCAGATGAAAATTGATTATATTAGGAGTTTGACCTTGAGTTGACCTTTGACCTTTAGACCTCAAAAATAGTTGGTTTCCCATTTCAGTGATGCACTACACAATTGATGTTTAATTACCAAGTTAATGGGATGAAAATGGACAATTTTTCAAATAAAAAAAGATGATTTCAGAAGTTTGACCTTGAGTTGACCTTTGACCTTTTGGCCTCAAAAATAGTTGGTTTCCCAATTTAGTGACTCAATATGCAAATGCTGTTCAATTTTCAAGTTAATTGGATGAAAAATGACAATTTTAGAAATTCGACCTCAATATGAACTTTGAACTTTGACCTCAAAATCAATAGGCTTCTTCCTTATGACCATCTCTACCATCTGTTGACGTTTCGTGAAGATTGGTTTAAAAATATGACCTGTAGGTGATTGACAGTCAGACAGACAAACAGAATAATGCACAAGACCAACCAATATACTTGAAAAATCTTCGATTTTGAAAGTAATAAATGAATACACACTCAAAACACCGACATGTACTTAATGCAATAAATATCCTATGGAACCACATGCACTCTTCCACTCATGCACAAAAGGGAGAAACCAGACAAGGTCGTGAAAAATACAGATGGGCAGGTTTCCAGAATTAAGCATGGGGAAAGGATTGTACAGGTCAGTAGCACACCACTCCGGCTTCGCGAAGGTGAGCTCACTCCACGCTGATGCCACCGACCCCGAAGATACTGCAAAACCTAATCGGCTTGTTCTTGTCACCGACCCAACTCATCCACCAAGATTTGTCATAACCCATCCACAACTCTTTTTATAACTTTTTAAAATAACTTTTTCAACTTTTATCATGCCCTATCTCCCCCTTGCCCCTCCCCTCCAAATCTTCCCCATCACCCATCCCTTTCAGATCTCCCCCCTTGCCCCTTCCCTCCTAAACTCCCCCCACACCACTCCCCTCCAAGATCCTCCCTCACTCCTCCCCTCCTAGACTCCCCTCTCACCCCTCCTCCTCAAAGCGTCCTCCCCGCTTCTTCCCCCTTCCAACTTTCACCTTCATCTCCCTCAACCTTCTGCTTCACTCTTCCCCCTCCTCAAATAACACCTCACTGCGCCTCACCCAATCACCATCAAACCTTTTGTCCGCCCCATTCTTCCCTTTCTCCAAGCTATTCTGAAATCTCTGACACACCTTCAACAGCTCTCCCTACCTCTTCCTCCTCTTCCACATCTTACCCTACCGCTCCCCCCCCCACCCCTGTTCTGTATCTGATGCTCCCCCTTCCTCTTCTTTAACAGTATGGACCGCAAACATCCGGGGCCTTCGCTCAAACTTGACTGATCTCTCCATACAGGTTGCTTCTGATAAACCAGACGTGATCTGCTTAACAGAAACTTTCCTCCTTCATGATATCTCTGATTCCTTAGTATCTCTCCCAGGTTACTCCCTCCTCTGGTATGATAGACCTGAGCCTCATCCTGGAGGGGGTGTTGCTATCTTTATAAAAAAACTCTCTTCCTCACTCGCCCTGCACTGCCCTCTCTCCACCTCACCCCCAGGAATACCTTTGGCTATGGCTTCCCCTTCGCTCCCACCTTTTGTTCATATGTGTGTTGTACCGTCCACCAAACAGTGATGACTCTATCTACATCTCGCTGTCTGATAATATGGACCAACTTCTATCTACCCATCCCAACTCTCTCTTCCTCATATGTGGTGATTTCAATTGTCACCATGCCAGTTGGCTGGGTGTGGGTTCCTCTCTCACCAGCCATGGCTCTTCAGCAAAGGACTTCTGTGACTCACTGGGACTGACACAATCTGTCAATTTCCCGACACGGATCTCAGTCAACGGAGCATCTTCTCTTCTAGACTTGGTTATGACAAACTTCCCTGAAAATGTCTGCTGCTCTTCTTCTGCTCCAATCGGCTCATCTGATCATGTGCTTGTTAAAGTGGACATCTCTCTGACCATTCTCAGAGAGTCTCCTCAGCGTCGACGAGTCTGGCATTTCACTCAGGCCAACTGGCACGGTCTTCAAGCAGCCATCAATCATCTGGACTGGTCTCCCATCTCTACCGCCTCTGACATCAACTCATCCTGGGAATTCTTCCAAAGTAAATTGCTCTCTCTCATGCACAGATTTATCCCATCTCGTCTTCAGTTGTCATACCCTTCCTCCCGTCCATGGTACTCGGAATCTTGTGGTGAGGCTATTGCCCAGAAACAACTTGCTTTCGTCTCCTGGAAAGCAAATCCAATGGAAGGAAATCTCATTTCCTTTTACAAAGCCCGAAACAAGTGTGTGTCCACCCTCAGGAGAGACAGGAAACAATATCTCTCCGTTCTCAGGACAGAACTCTCTTATCTGTCTCCCTCTTCCAAATCCTGGTGCCGTCTGGTCAAATCTGTTTCTGGTGTTTGTTCCCCCTCCATCCCCTCCCTCACCTCAAACGGCCACACGGCTGATTCCGCACATGAAAAAGCTAAATGCCTCAACTCTGTGTTTGCCTCTAAATCTTGTGTCCCAAACCCATCCCTCTCTGTACCCACTGTACCCAGTCATACCCAGCTGCTCCTGGACTCTGTGTCCTTTCCTCCTCACAAGGTGGAAAAGTTTCTGTCAACCCTCGACTCTGATTCTGCAACTGGAACTGACGGCATCAGCCCACGGGTCCTAAAATACTGTTCTTCCGCTCTTTCACTCCCTCTCTCTGTTCTCTTCACCCTCTCTTTTGCTCAAGGTCATCTGCCATCTGCTTGGAAATCTGCCAACATCACCGCTTTGCACAAAAAAGGTGCAAAAACAGATCCCAGCAACTACAGACCAATCAGCCTTCTCCCAATTATCAGCAAAGTCATGGAATCCATCATTGCTTCAGATATGAAATCTTTCCTCTTCTCCAATGGCTTGATCTCTGATCATCAATTTGGTTTCAGACCTGGTCACTCTACTCTGGACATGCTGCTTCAGCTTTCTCAACAATGGATGGAGGTCCTCAATGCCAAACAGGAAATTAGAGCTGTCTCCCTTGACATATCACGTGCCTTCGATACGGTCTGGCACCCCGCTCTGCTCATCAAACTCTCCTCTTTTGGTATCCATGGAAATCTCCACGCATGGCTGGCGGACTTCCTCTCTAGTCATAGTCAACGTGTGGCCCTGAATGGGTTTCTCTCATCTCCTCTTCCTGTTCAGGCTGGAGATCCCCAAGGCAGTGTTCTGGGCCCTGTGCTTTTTCTGGTCTTCATCAATGATCTCTCTGACTCTCTTGAAAATCCTCTGTATCTCTTTGCTGATGACACTACTCTCTGTCGCTCCATTCTGCATCCCTCAGATCGGCAGTCTGCAGCCTCCTCACTTTCTGCAGACCTGGACAAAATCACAGACTGGGCATACAAGTGGAACATGTCTTTCAATCCTGACAAATCTCACACTCTTACGATGTCTCTCCGAAAAGACCGACTGGACAACCCTCCCATCCACTTTCTGAAGAATCCTCTCCAAGAAGTTCTGTCACTCAAGCTTTTGGGTCTCACTATCTGCCATGATCTTTCCTGGGAAAACCACATTTCAAATCTGGCCTCCAAAGTCAGTCGCCGACTGGGCATCCTCCGTCGTGCGAAGTCCTTCCTTGGCACACCTGAGCTCCTCACCACATACAAGGCTTTCATCCACAGCTCAATGGAATACTGCTCTCTCCTTTGGGCTGGTGCACCTGCCTCACACCTAGCTCGTCTTCACGCTGTTGAAACCAAAGCATTCAGAATCATTAGAATCTCCCGCGATGAAGCTAACTCCAAGGGCCTCTCACTCACTCACCGCAGGCAGGTTGGTGGTCTTTCCGTCTTCTACCGACTCCTCTCTGGCCTTGCCCCCCCAGCTCTCTCTGGGCTCTGTCCAGCAAATATTCCTACAGGTCGCACAAGATCTGCCTGCAACCCTCTTATGGTTAAACTGCCAAAATCAAGACTCTCTGCTCACCTTCACTCCTGCATTCCTCTTTTCTCCCGCCTCTGGAACAAACTCCCTCACTCTCTTCAATCCCACTCCACCCTCCAGGTCTTTAAAACAGCTGTTCACCACCATCTCTTATCTTCCCCCATCCAAAACATTGATCTTTTCTATCCCCGCTAATTTCACCCCAATTCCACTTTTTTGAAATACCAACTTCTGTCCTGGAAGTCCTTGGTGTCCTTGTGTTTGATACTTCTGCCACCCCCCCCCCCCCCCCCCGTTCCCGTTCCCGTTCCCACGCCTCCTCCCCCCAAGCCCTCTCCCTCCCACACATCTCCCTGCTCTTAAATGTTGTGTGCCCTCAAGTGTTTGTGTGCTTCCCCTTCTCTTGTCTTCCGCTCCCTCTTTTTATATATTTTGTTTGTCTGGTTGATTTGTTTGTGAAGTAAATGTCAGCTCTTTCACGAGCCTCGATTCAGTATACAAAAAAAAAAAAAAAAAAAATGGTGTTTGGCCTATCGTGTTTGGCCCTCTTAATGGTGAAGAATCACTTGGAAAATAAAAAATACAAATCTCGTATCCGGATCCAGCTTTTCACAAAAATGGAATTTTTTTTTTTTTTTTTTGTATACAAGATCGAGGCTCGTGAAAGAGCGAACATTAATCACACAGAAAGACAAACCGACACATAAAACATATAACATCGGGAGCGGTAGACAAGATGGGGAGAGAGGGGGAAGGACACAAACACAACATTTGAGAGCAGGGACCGAGAGACATGGAGACATCGAGAGATTTGAGAGAGGGCGAGGGCTTTGGGGGGGGGGGGGGGGGAGGGGCATGGGAAGGGGGCGGTGGGAGAGGTATAAAACATATGGACACTGCCAGGACTTCCAGGAAAGAAGTTGGAATTTCAAACAAGGTGGATCTGTGGTGAATTAGCGGGGGTAGAAAAGATCAAGGTTTTGGATGGGGGAAGATAAGAGATGGTGGTGAACAGCTGTTTTAAAGACCTGGAGGGAGGAGTGGGATTGAAGGGAGTGAGGGAGTTTGTTCCAGAGGCGGGAGAAAAGAGGAATGTGTGGAAGTGTAACTCAGTGTAACGTATTGATTGGCCCTGGTAACTCATTGATTAAATCTGGTAACGAAGCAGAATGTGCATGAACATGATAATCCTTTGGAAACACCTGGTCAAGGCCCCAGGCTAGAGCACCCTCCTACTGTGTAAATGGAAAATCACAGCAGGAGGGGAGCGAGTTGATGCCAGGGCTTGGTGCAATACATGACCTCGGGGCATCAGCGGAAGAAGGATTAACGTTTCAGCGGACAGAGGATTAAGTCCAGTTTGTGGATATAAACGAGAGAAAACGTTGAGAAAAGGAGACTTGTCCTCAGAAGCCCTGCCCGACGGAACGATGGAATGAACGAGTACGGCGCTGCGGAAGAACATCAGCCGAACGAAAAGGACCATGGAAAAGAGTTAATCTCAGCCATTGAATAATGCGGTATTATTTGGTAAATGGAATGAAGTGAATAATAAACCAGACCTTTTGTAAACCTGAGTTCGGTCATTGGAGTCCTGTGAGTCATACACGAAATTCTTCCACAATATGGAGGCACCGCTGAAATCAATTGTACAAGCAAGTAAAAGGTGAGTGTGTCTTGTTTAGTCCAATATGATTTACGAACTTGGAAGTTATGTGTACATACATGGGGGAGCAGGTGGTCTGGGGCTTCTTTGCGCACCGATGCCGCGATATAGGTGGCGTGAGCCATCACGAATGGGATTTCGATAAACGACTGTAGCAATTTATTCGTTTTTTTTCTAAATGATTTCTGTAAATACGTATTTTTGCGCTGGTTATTAAAGGGCCTTACTGTGACCTGGAAGCAAACGGAGCAAGTGTGCACCTTGCGACCGCTTGCTTCCAGGACGTGTAAGGCCGGTACACTCGTTTACCCACCCGCACACGTATAAAGTACTACTTTTTTTTTTGCACTTGTTCGAAGCACTTGACTTGCTCGGCGCTCGGCGAGCGACAGGGAACCGGGAAACGGAATTATATTTATATATATATATATATTTCCAATATGGTACACCGGCCACAACGATTTTAGCGATTATCCGAGTTTTTTTTAACGATTTCTGTAAATACGTATTTTTCCTGCGCTGTGTAATTCTTCTGACACGCGCCACGAAGAAACGCACCACTGATGTGCATGAAGCGACTTGTTTGCCGGTTCGGTAAGGTCCGTCCGTACACGTGTACAATCGTGTACACCCGTTTTAAATAAATAATTTTTTTCAGTTTTCCCGCCATGCCTATAAATTCATGACAGACAACCCCCCCTCATGCCGGTCCAGAATTATGATGAAAGATGGCGATGGAGAAAAAAAAAAAATTGCATAAAATATAAAAAATTGATCTGCTTGATGTTAGTTTAAGGGCTGTTCCAAATTTATCCTGATTATGAGAGATAATTACAGGAAATGTGTACTGTTCTTGTTTGGAGATTATAAGACAAAAACAGCAGAGTGGGAATCGGCAGACAATGGAACAGCTAGCGACGAGTGTTTTGTGAGTAGCAACCACTCTCTGGTCGAGGCTCATAGAAAAAAAAAAAAAATTGATACTTATTGATTTGGCACGCTTACAATAGATATTAATGGCGAGGGTTCTGTGGTCGTTCGCTTTGGCTCTGCGGATGGACCGAACCATTGCATGTAAATAGAAGGGGGGTTCTGTGGTCGTTCGCTTTGGCTTTGCGAATGGACCAAACCATTGCATGTAAATAGAAGGGGGGGTTCTGTGGTCGTTACTGCCACGTGGTTTCAAAGTTTTGTTGTTGTTGTTTGCACGCATGTTTTTTGCAAGCACGTACGGGCGAGCACGTACGTGCGGGCACGCGCTAGTATATATAAATTGAGGTAATATTAAGTTATGGAATTAATTGCTTTCAACAATGCAAAGGGTGACAAAATATGGGATTTTTAATGGGATTTTTTAATGGGATATTGGTTTAGGAATGTTTAGAGGTCATTGCAATGTGATAATGACTTGTGACCATTTGTTGTTGGAACTTGCTGTTGGCACTTGTTGGAACTTGTTGGAACTTGTTGTTGGAACTTGTTGTTGGAACTTGCTGTTGAAACTTGCTGTTGGAACTTGTTGGAACTTGTTGTTGGAACTTGTTGTTGGAACTTGCTGTTGGCACTTGTTGGAACTTGTTGGAACTTGTTGTTGGAACTTGTTGTTGGAACTTGCTGTTGGAACTTGTTGGAACTTGTTGTTGGAACTTGTTGTTGGAACTTGTTGTTGGAACTTGTTGTTGGAACTTGCTGTTGGAACTTGTTGGAACTTGTTGTTGGAACTTGTTGTTGGAACTTGTTGTTGGAACTTGTTGTTGGAACTTGCTGTTGGAACTTGTTGTTGGAACTTGTTGTTGGAACTTGTTGTTGGAACTTGTTGTTGGAACTTGCTGTTGGAACTTGCTGTTGGAACTTGTTGGAACTTGTTGTTGGAACTTGTTGTTGGAACTTGCTGTTGGAACTTGCTGTTGGAACTTGTTGGAACTTGTTGTTGGAACTTGCTGTTGGAACTTGCTGTTGGAACTTGTTGGAACTTGTTGTTGGAACTTGTTGTTGGAACTTGCTGTTGGAACTTGCTGTTGGAACTTGTTGTTGGAACTTGTTGTTGGAACTTGCTGTTGGAACTTGCTGTTGGAACTTGTTGGAACTTGTTGTTGGAACTTGTTGTTGGAACTTGTTGTTGGAACTTGTTGTTGGAACTTGCTGTTGGAACTTGTTGTTGGAACTTGTTGGAACTTGTTGTTGGAACTTGTTGTTGGAACTTGCTGTTGGAACTTGCTGTTGGAACTTGCTGTTGGAACTTGTTGGAACTTGTTGTTGGAACTTGTTGTTGGAACTTGTTGTTGGAACTTGCTGTTGGAACTTGTTGTTGGAACTTGTTGGAACTTGTTGTTGGAACTTGCTGTTGGAACTTGCTGTTGGAACTTGTTGTTGGAACTTGCTGTTGGAACTTGCTGTTGGAACTTGTTGGAACTTGTTGTTGGAACTTGCTGTTGGAACTTGTTGGAACTTGTTGGAACTTGTTGTTGGAACTTGTTGGAACTTGTTGTTGGAACTTGCTGTTGGAACTTGTTGGAACTTGTTGTTGGAACTTGTTGTTGGAACTTGCTGTTGGCACTTGTTGGAACTTGTTGGAACTTGTTGGAACTTGCTGTTGGAACTTGCTGTTGGAACTTGTTGGAACTTGTTGTTGGAACTTGCTGTTGGAACTTGTTGGAACTTGTTGTTGGAACTTGCTGTTGGAACTTGTTGTTGGAACTTGTTGTTGGAACTTGCTGTTGGAACTTGTTGTTGGAACTTGCTGTTGGAACTTGTTGTTGGAACTTGCTGTTGGAACTTGCTGTTGGAACTTGTTGTTGGAACTTGTTGTTGGAACTTGCTGTTGGAACTTGTTGTTGGAACTTGTTGGAACTTGTTGTTGGAACTTGCTGTTGGAACTTGCTGTTGGAACTTGTTGGAACTTGTTGTTGGAACTTGTTGTTGGAACTTGCTGTTGGAACTTGTTGTTGGAACTTGTTGGAACTTGTTGTTGGAACTTGTTGTTGGAACTTGTTGTTGGAATGTTTTGGGAACATTCAAATGTTGGGTTTTGCTAACGTTTCCACAACGTCGCCACAACGTTTCACTATCGTTGTTGCAACGTTTTGCTCCAACGTTTTGGGAACATTCAAATGTTGGGTTTTGCTAACGTTTCCACAACGTCGCTACAACGTTTCACTTTCGTTGTTGCAACGTTTTGCTCCAACGTTTTGGGAACAGTCAAATGTTGTGTTTTGCTGACGTTTCCACAACGTCGCTACAACGTTTCACTTTCGTTGTTGCAACGTTTTGCTCCAACGTTTTGGGGACATTCGAATGTCAAGTGAATCGAATGAGAAATCAGGAATTATTTCATTATTAACGATTAATGAAGTACTTATTTAATTAATTACATTTCTTATTACATTACAGTAATTACATTACAGTAATTACCTGAGGTAATTACAGTAATTACAGTTCCGGTAATTACAGTAATTACAGTAATCATTACAGTAATTGCAGTAATCTTATTACAGTAATTACATTACATTAACTCAGGCACCTTTTGAGTAAGGAAGCTGATATTTGGACATGACACTGACCAAGTGATGTGGCTGTCAAGGAAAATATTGATTTATTGATTAATCATTTAATAAATTAACTCGTTGATTTATAAATGACTTATTTAATTAAAATTCCTCAGAGATACATCTTCGGATGAAATACTTGCAGATTGGTTATGCTATGAGCCAATTGATTAAGGAAAATATTTTGCGATGGCCATATTGGCAATTTCGTGGCCATATTCGTGGCAACTCAGTTAGTGCCACTGCACCTTTAAAATGCATCCCTGCGTTCATTTTTTCGATCGATTGAGTTGAAATTTTGAACAATCGGATCTGGACTGTCGTTGTTAACGACTCTAGCACGCACTCGTCCAATCAGGATGGAGCGGTATG
The DNA here is from genome assembly GCF_964187855.1 of Myxine glutinosa. Lineage (NCBI taxonomy): Eukaryota > Metazoa > Chordata > Myxini > Myxiniformes > Myxinidae > Myxine > Myxine glutinosa. Next base: position 46,733,239 of record NC_136262.1, on the reverse strand, counting down.
GTCCCCGGATCATCACTGCCCGCAGTTTTTAATTAATTTTACCTTTTCTCTTGGTCATATAATGTTGAAGACATGCATGTCATGATAGAGGAAATGTTTGTTCTGTTGAACGGAATAAATGTTGTTTATTTGTGTGGGTGTGTATTTCTTGTGTATTTTGGATATATTTTCATGACTAATTCCAGTTAACATCCTGCAAAATTTGCTCGTTTGCTGGCCGAGTCGAAATTGCGTTGAGTTTCTATGGCATGCGCCATTAAAAGCGCTGTGTAATGGTTGAGCTCCTTTTATTTCGGTTTGGTCATGCGGATGAGCAAACAAAGTGACAAATGCTGCGGCTGGAGCAGTAGAAGCGATGTTTTTTAATGGAAACGATGTAATGAGTAATTAAAAGTGGGAGGGGGCAACACCACGCATACCTCTTTTAAGGTGTGTATAAACCCTGGAATATTTCAGCAATCAATACAATGCTGAAACTATGTAAGTTAAGTTAATGAGTAATTTACTGAGTAATTTAATGAGTAATTTAATGAGTAATTTAATGAGTAATTTAACGAATAATTTAATGAGTAATTTAATGAGTAATTTAATGAGTAATTTAATAAGTAATTTAATAAGTAATTTAATGAGGAATTTAATGAGGAATTAAAAGTGGGAGGGGGCAACACCACGCATACCTCTTTTAAGGTGTGTATAAACCCTGGAATAAACATGGGAGGGGGCAACACCACGCATACCTCTTTTAAGGTATGTATAAACCCTGGAATATTTCAGCAATCAATACGATGCTGAAATGATGTAATTTACTGTGTAAGAGGGTCGACCTTGGGTTTGTTTGGGTTTGTTGTTTATTTTGTGGATGTGTATTTTTTGTGTATTTTGGATATATTTTCACGACTAATTCCAGTTAACATCCTGCAAAATTTGCTCGTTTTCTGGCTGAGTCGAAATTGCGTTGAGTTTCTATGGCATGCGCCATTAAAAGCGCTGTGTAATGGTTGAGCTCCCTTTATTTCGTTTTGGTCATGCGGATGAGCAAACAAAATGACGAATGCTGCGGCTGGAGCAGTGGAAGCGATTTTTGAATTGTTCAATGATTATTCGATATTGTTATGACTTATTGTCAATAGGTATACTGAGTGGCCATGAGGTAGCCTGTTGCTATGTACAGTTTTATTCTATTGTTGATTATACCACATAATTGTGGTGATAAAGGAAATGTTCGTTTTAAATAGATGATTATGATATGACCATGACTATAAAATCATGATGATTATTATGAATGATATCATAGGGTTCAAATGCAGAATGATTGCATGAACTTGGGAAAGAACTTTCAAGCCCTATGGGATAAATTGGGTGTTACAAGCAATGGAGCTTCAAAATTTAGCATGATTGAAGGAATTTTACAGTCTTATTTCAGGAGTTTTACGAAATTTAAATTGCCAAGAGATTTTGGGTACTATTAAAGGAAAAAAATGATGAGATTTTTTTCCAATGAACTTTAATATCTGCCATCCATTTTGGCTGTCTCACGAATGAAGGATGAGTTGCCTTTAGTGGTTGCAAAGAAAATTTGTGGAGACCAGGCAAAATGGGGAAATATGTCAGATATGACCCTAGGACAGGACGGTGATTCATCAATTGACATGAGGTACGAACCAGAGGTGACGACCGATGAGTCGATCTCAGTCAATGGATGGACCTGTCCTGACATCATTGGGGAAAGGGCTTATGCAAGGAGTCATTCAAAATGATTAATTTGATTTATTGATGAATATTGATGAATTAATTGAAATTGAATAATTGATTGAATTGTTAATTGATTGAATCTAATTGATTGAATTTAATTGCATAAATTGAACTGAATAAATTGAATTGAATATATTGATTGTTTGATTGATGAAAATGCGGTCTCAAGAAAGAAGCTTTGATATCTTTGCGAGATATTATCAATGTGGAGACAACCTGGGAAAATTGAGCAAGGTGGTGAGTTTATATACAGATATGTATGTGCGGTTACCATTGTGTGATTTCCCCGTCAAACAGAGCGGACACCTGAGGATTCACCCACTTCATACTGACCCTCCGGCTCATCTGCAAATACTGATCTGTGAGATTGGATTGTGCAAAAGCCACAGCTGAGGGAGATTCTCTGGAAATCACCGTGCGAACAGGTGGAGAGATCCTTCCTGGAGGTACGAGTGAAGCTTTAGAGGAACCTGGAACAAGCTACAACACATCCAACGCTACTTTGATAAAAGGCAGAATGGGAAATGGAGCCTGCAAGAATACACAAGGACAACCAGAAATTCCACAAAAAGGTACTTGTACACATCATATGTACGACCGTTATGGTGCCGAAGCTATAAGGCAGGTCGAGAATTGGTATTTGTGGACAAAGGGACATGATGAGGAGTTTCCAAGAGATGGTACATTTGAGCGAAGTCGATTGGAAAGATTGGAACAAAGATTGAAAGCCAGGAAGAGACAGAATCTAACGGTAGACTGGCTTGCATTCCATCTTTGGGATGGTGAATCCAGACAACGGGAACAGCAAGAACGGATAACGGATCTAGAACTTAAAATAAAAAGGATACAGGATACAGTGGAGGAGACAAATGCACAACTGCCCTCGAAATTAGGAATGAAAGTGACAGTTGTCCCATCAGATTTCCAGTTGTCTCCCCAAAAAGGACGGTACAGAGAATTTTTTCGTGTTTCAGGAGATAACGAGAGATTGCAGTGGCAACTCAGGGATGTAGAGATGCAGCCCAGCAATACAAGTGCACAGGTGCACAGATCAGACAACGACAGAAACCGGTGTTTCAAGTGTGGACGGATGGGACATTGGAAAAGAGGATGTCCGTATACCAAAAGGAAGACAAGTTAATAGGGTAAACCAAGATCAAGGGTACCAGTGCTGACCGATACCTCAGACAATGATTAGGCCTTCATTGCGACAAATCCCAAATGACGATTGGCCTCAACAAATTAGATTACTGGACAAACATGAATAACTGTCAATGATTCTTGGGTCTGAAAAGTTTTCGGAGCAAGAATTATTCATTTTTCTTTTGCTTGTAAGCAAATTAGTAATTAATTGATCAAATGCCAAAATTGGATCTTCTATTTTGGGCACAGCAATTTTAAATTTACAAAGTTTGGAACAATTGCGTTGCAATTGTTGGCAAACCAAGTAACAAGAGTCACATGATGATCAGGTGGGAATTTCGGACTATTGTTCCGCACAATTGATAGGTCAATGGTCGACTGACATGCAAATGGGTGTGTAGTCAAAATTTGGATAGATTATTGTGAAGGCAGAAAGGGTAATTTCAATTTGACATCATAAAGGTTTTCTAAGAATGGACTTTTGGTTCATTTGTCTATAAGCATTTTGAATTTGATTGACAAATTTTATGAAATTGAAATAAAATTGACACCCATCTGATCTGTAAATAATGGTTCCAACGCAAACAAATATGCATAATGCATGTGTGTGTGTGTTTTTGTGTATCAATCTTACAAGATTGTTGACACCGACAGTGTGCCTGTCTGGAAATGGATAGTTATATGTGGATGGGATTGGGATATGTGGATGGGATTGAATATCCAGAGAATCCGTAAAATAAAATAGAAATATAATTTGATTATGAACATTATCTCTTTTGTCAAGGGAAATGGAATATAAAAAATTTGATGTGCTGGGTTATGAGCAGCCATTAATTAATAGTAAAATTGTGAGTAATTTTGGGATTCCATTTTTGATAGAATGTATATGAGAATAACATCTATTTATGGATATGAGCTTCATAAAAGGAAATGAGGAAGTACAAAATCATCCAAATTTGGGAGAGGTCTTACACTGACTTCCCAGAATACTCTGCTCATGGATTTTATATATATAAACTTGAATTTTATCAGCATATAAATTGTGCTGTATGTATGGATGTGTTTTAGGCATAGATGATATGGGAAAAGAGTAAAGAAAATTTTGCTGGTTTGAACTATTGTGGGTTTTCAGTTCTGGAGTTTAAACAAAGTCACTGGTTAACAGATGAGAAAGGATAGTAAATAAATTATTCTCTGCTGGGCAAATTAAGTACGATATTACTAAGACTTATGAGAGCTATTGTTCCGCCTTACAGCAGTGGAAAATTATTGGAAAAAATTAGATCCAACATAATGAATCTATAAAAGAATGTGATAGGGATAATATCCTCAATTTGTACTAATTATTTGATTGTGGGTAAAGGAATTAAGTCATCGTAGTGGATTGTTAACAGCAGCCTGAAAATGTCCTGAGAGTGTGCATCCATGTAATCAGAAATCCCAGATTTGTTTTTACAAACAACATTTTGGTAGAGGTCTTGTGTGGAACACTTCCTTGGTAGATAAAAACGGTACTGCATGCTGGCAGCCACTTTTGCGGCCAGTTAGGCCAAACAAATTGAGAGGAAATTGTAGTTAAATACGTAAGTTACACATGGCTATTTGTAAAAAAGGAAATTTGTTGAGATGGGAAACATTTTTTCGAAGGTTTATTAAGGTGTTATAATATGACATGTGGCAAGGCAAACTATTGGATGGGAAAATTAGATCTGGCTATATAGTCTAGTAGGAAGTCTAGGTCCCCCTGCACCCCCCGGAGATATACTTCTAATCAGTGTTTCTAGATTGGAAACAATGTGTAGAAAATGACTAGCTATGGCCCCAAGCTGAAAAAATGTCCCACATACCATTTTTATGCAAATTACTGCTGCCATTATCAAAAAAAGACTAGGTCCCCCTGCACCCCCCCCGGAGATATACTTCTAATCAGTGTTTCTAGATTGGAAAAAATGTGTAGAAAATGACTAGCTATGGCCCCAAGCTGAAACAATGTCCCACATACCATTTTTATGCAAATTACTGCTGCCATTATCAAAAAAACGATTTTTGACATATCTCAGCCAATATTGCAGATAATTGAAAAATGAAGGTGTCTAGACCCATGTTTTGAAGGGCATAGATCATGATAGAACTATTCATAACATGATTACATGTGTCTATGGTATACTAGTATGCTAATTAGTGCTTTATTTACAAAATAATCACAGTTTTACGAAATAATAGACTCATATTAAGGTCCGTCTACACAGACGTTAACACAAAGTTTTATTTTTCTAAATACCCTGTGAAATTCACCGAATGCCCTGTGAAACCTGGGATTCTTCTCCAGCTTTTTCAAGGGCCCGACTTTTCCCTTCCCTTTGAAGGCACTGGTGCAGTCTTCTCCGCTGAACACATAGTACCCCAGGAGAGTGGCACAGTAGTCCTCTCCCAGGGATTCTGCCAGCTCAGAGACGTTGACAAGTTGGCGATGCTTCCCTGACCCTGTATCCAGGTACACCGTCAGCTTGATGTTGTGGGCATGGTGGAGCAGGATCAGGAGGATGTCTGTGTCCGGTGTTCTGACTACAGCGTTCTTGTATCCGATGGTAGCAGCATGATGGAGGTACAGAACCACCCTGGTATCAGTCTCTTCCTGGTTGCTGTAGATCGTGGGGAGTTCACGTACCTCGACCTGAAACACAAAAAGGCACCGCATTTCAATCACCAGTCACTGCCAGTTTCAGTATATCTCCGGGGGGTGCAGGGGGACCTAGTCTTTTTTTGATAATGGCAGCAGTAATTTGCATAAAAATGGTATGTGGGACATTTTTTCAGCTTGGGGCCATAGCTAGTCATTTTCTACACATTTTTTCCAATCTAGAAACACTGATTAGAAGTATATCTCCGGGGGGTGCAGGGGGACCTAGTCTTTTTTTGTTAATGGCAGCAGTAATTTGCATAAAAATGGTATGTGGGACATTTTGTCAGCTTGGGGCCATAGCTAGTCATTTTCTACACATTTTTTCCAATCTAGAAACACTGATTAGAAGTATATCTCCGGGGGGTGCAGGGGGACCTAGTCTTTTTTTGATAATGGCAGCAGTAATTTGCATAAAAATGGTATGTGGGACATTATTTCAGCTTGGGGCCATAGCTAGTCATTTTCTACACATTTTTTCCAATCTAGAAACACTGATTAGAAGTATATCTCCGGGGGGTGCAGGGGGACCTAGTCTTCCTACTAGACTAATAGAATAAATTTATAGACCCCTTGAAGTTAATCCTTCGAATCATTGTTTCACTGGCATTTTTGTTCAAATTGGAAATAGTTTGGTAGAGCTTTGGTTAAAACCTTTGGTTGCGGTATCTTGGAACGAATTGATAAACCATAGGAGATTGATAAGAATAGAAACAAATATGGACCCAAAATAGAAAGTTGGATTCATGCCCCTCATTGCAAACAAGCACATGGGGCTAAGGTGGACGATCCCACAGAAAATGAGGCTGCACCTAGCAGCCCAGCAGAACATTCAGTGGTAGATAAATGATAGTAGTGATTTACAGTCATTTGAATTACATTTTAACACCCCTTGCATTGATAAACACTACATTTTCAACATGTGATATTCCTACTTGGGATAGTGACATTTATTTGCCTACATGACATACAATTACCTGCTGATATTAATACAACATGAGTGAAAAATGTATCACAACTACACTCATGATCAGGGGATTGAGTTCAACCCCGGGAGATAGGGGGATCATTTGTAAGACAAATAATCTGATTATGTTACATATTAAGGGATTTTCTTTATTTACCTTTTAGGAAGCTTGTTAGTTTGGTATATAATGTCTACAAAGAGTAGCAGACTTGTTTGTTGGTTTAGTAGTTATATTGGCAATTGTTTTAGTGGTGGCTTGCTTGAAAGCCTTAGTGACGGTGTGTTTGAATAAGGTAACCAACAACACGATGATAACGCATGAAGTGACAAATGAGGAAAGAAATGTGGATCCAGAAAAGGAAGACTTTTATGGCGACAAAAACAGTAGAATTAAGATAATGGCATAACGACAATGTTATGAGTTGTGTCAATTACAATATCAGTGAACTCATATCACCACAAGTGCCACACTGATAAGGGAAAAAGAGGGAAAAGAAAAAGTGGAGAGGAATTATGGTAATAATACATTATGCTTAATTTGTTGGTTTGGGAAAATTGTTGTTGGGAATTAGGTATTCCCGTTTGTGATTGTAATCATATACAATTGATTTTCTTAGAGTAGTGCTAAAATACCTGCATGAGTTAATTTTTGAACTATATTAACCTGAAAGCAATTGTGGATGCTATTCTTAGTTTAGTAATAAAATACATACCTGATTGAATATTATTTGTGTGACGCATATAAATGAATATAACTTTTGTGTTAAGGAAAAACAGCAAATTGTTGAATGTGAAACTATCGGAAGATATACATGATTATGCTGATTTCATGGTAAGATGTACCCTATCTGATTCAGTGTGTGCGGAAAGCAGATTCAGATGTGACTGAGCATAAGGATAAGACGAGATCACATTTTGAAGGGAGTGCTAACGGAATTGGGAAGAAGTTCGAGAAAGAAAATTTGTGGCTAAAAATGAAGTTAATCATGGCATACACCCTCTTTCTCAAAGAATGATGAAGACATTCTCCCGTGTAACTTGGAGATGAATGCTTACCTTCACCAAGGAAATTTATGTGACCATTTGCCTGGATCACACTGCAACATATGAAAGAAAGGCGATCACTTACTCTTGTTCGAAGGCTTCGAACATTCATCACATCAGAAGTTGCAGGACAACGACATTTTACCTGCAACCTCTGTGAAATGCGGGGACATATGTTATTACTTCACCAACGCCCGGGGAACCAGCATGGAGCTGCAAAAAAAACGGCTGTGCCCTTGTCACAACAGCTGTGCACGATTCTGCTGGTTGCTCCTGGTAAGGACCATGAATGACCTGAACACCATGGTCCCAACATCATTGTGGATGCATCCGGCATCCCTGTTCCACATCTTGCTGGCCAATCAACGTCACACCAATACTGGCTGCCCACTCATAATGAGGGAGGAGGCAAGTCGACTACAACTGGGCGAAGGCCTTGTTCAAGGAATCATTATGGTTCACAGCAAAAAGTGGCAAGAATGCTACATGGAGAGAAGGGTCAGTCTATGACTCCGCAGTGTTACCACAACAGCGAAATCCTACACGAAGTAGTGCAGGAGCTATGAAGACATTAGGAGAAAATGTTTCATACCTGGATTCAAACACAAGTGATCAGCCCTTCCTTTCAAACAAAGTCAACATGTGTGTGGAGGCAAACGTTTTTCCAGATGGTGCAGATGCTTTACAAAACTTGAAAATGAAGTGAAATTGTTGTATCTTGGTGATGGTGAAGTGTTGTTTTGAAAATATATTTGTGATGCAAATGCAATAGATTGAACAATATGGAAGAAGTCAATGACCAACGAAATGTTTTGTGATCCTTGCAGGATGACGGTGTATGCCTAAGGGAATTTGATTACCAAAGTGATTGATTATTTACTTATACTTGTAATGATGTTTACTAGGAGTGATTGATTTATTTACTTATACTTGTAATGATGTTTACTAGTAGTGATTGATTGTTTACTTATATTGATGTTTAGATTAATGGTTAATATAAACAAAAACAAAAAGATGAGGGAATTGTGGAAGTGTAACTCAGTGTAACGTATTGATTGGCCCTGGTAACTCATTGATTAAATCTGGTAACGAAGCAGAATGTGCATGAACATGATAATCCTTTGGAAACACCTGGTCAAGGCCCCAGGCTAGAGCACCCTCCTACTGTGTAAATGGAAAATCACAGCAGGAGGGGAGCGAGTTGATGCCAGGGCTTGGTGCAATACATGACCTCGGGGCATCAGCGGAAGAAGGATTAACGTTTCAGCGGACAGAGGATTAAGTCCAGTTTGTGGATATAAACGAGAGAAAACGTTGAGAAAAGGAGACTTGTCCTCAGAAGCCCTGCCCGACGGAACGATGGAATGAACGAGTACGGCGCTGCGGAAGAACATCAGCCGAACGAAAAGGACCATGGAAAAGAGTTAATCTCAGCCATTGAATAATGCGGTATTATTTGGTAAATGGAATGAAGTGAATAATAAACCAGACCTTTTGTAAACCTGAGTTCGGTCATTGGAGTCCTGTGAGTCATACACGAAATTCTTCCACAAATGAAAGAGTGAAGGTGAGCAGAGAGCCGAGATTTCGGCAGTTTAACCATCAGAGGGTTGCTGGCAGATCTTGTGCGACCTGTAGGAATATTTGGGGGACAGAGCACAGAGAGAGCTGGGGTGCAAGGCCGGAGAGGAGTCGGTAGAAGACAGAAAGACCACCTACCTGCCTGCGGTGAGTGAGTGAAAGGCCCTCAGAGATAGCTTCATCGCAGGAGATTCCAATAATTCTGAAAGCTTTGGTTTCAACAGCGTGAAGCCGAGCAAGGTGTGAGGCAGGAGCACCGGCCCATAGGGGAGAACAGTATTCCATTGAGCTGCGGATGAAAGCCTTGTATGTGGTGAGGAGCTCAGGTGTGCCGAGGAAGGACTTCGCATGACGGAGGATGCCGAGTCGGCGACTGGCTTTGGAGGCCAGCTTGGAAATGCGGTTTTCCCAAGAAAGATCATGGCAGATAGTGAGACCCAAAAGCTTGAGCGACAGAACTTCTTGGAGAGGATTGTTGAGAAAGTAGATGGGAGGGTTGTCCAGTCGATCTTTTCGGAGAGACATAGTAAGAGTGTGAGATTTGTCAGGATTGAAAGACATGTTCCACTTGTTTGACCAGTCTGTGATTTTGTCCAAGCCTTCAGAGAGTGAGGAGGCTGCAGACTGCCGATCTGAGGGAAGAGGAATGGAGCGGCAGAGAGTGGAGTCATCAGCAAAGAGATAGAGAGGATTTTCAAGAGAGTCATAGAGATCATTGATGAAGACCAGAAAAAGCACGGGGCCCAGAACACTGCCTTGGGGAACTCCAGCCTGAACAGGAGGAGGAGATGAGAGAAACCCATTCAGGGCCACACGTTGACGACGACTAGAGAGGAAGTCCGCCAGCCATGCGTGGAGATTTCCATGGATACCAAAGGAGGAGAGTTTGGTGAGCAGAGCGGGGTGCCAGACCGTGTCGAAGGCACGTGATATGTCGAGGGAGACAGCTCTAATTTCCTGTTTGGCATTGAGGACCTCCATCCATTGTTGAGACAGCAGAAGCAGCATGTCCAGAGTAGAGTGACCTGGTCTGAAACCAAATTGATGATCAGAGATCAAGCCATTGGAGAAGAGGAAAGATTTCATATCCGAAGCAATGATGGATTCCATGACTTTGCTGATAATTGGGAGAAGGCTGATTGGTCTGTAGTTGCTAGGATCTGTTTTTGCACCTTTTTTGTGCAAAGCGGTGATGTTGGCTGATTTCCAAGCAGATGGCAGTTGACCTTGAGCAAAAGAGAGGGTGAAGAGAACAGAGAGAGGGTGAGATAGAGCGGCAGAGCAGGATTTTAGGACCCGTGGGCTGATGCCGTCGGGTCCAGTTTCAGAATCAGAGTCGAGGGTTGACAGAAACTTTTCCACCTTGTCAGGAGGAAAGGACACGGAGTCCAGGAGCAGCAGGGTACGACTGGGTATGGTGGGTACAGAGAGGGATGGGTTTGGGACACAAGATTTAGAGGCAAACACAGAGTTGAGGCATTCAGCTTTTTCACGTGCGGAGTCAGCTGTGTAGCCGTTTGAGGTAAGGGAGGGGATGGAGGGGGAACAAACACCAGAAACGGATTTGACAAGATGCCACCAGGATTTGGAAGAGGGAGGCAGATAAGAGAGTTCGGTCTTGAGAACGGAGAGATATTGTTTCCTGGCTCTCCTGAGGGTGGACACACACTTGTTTCGGGCTTTGTGAAAGGAAATGAGATTTCCTTCCGTTGGATTTGCTTTCCAGGAGACGAAGGCAAGTTGTTTCTGGGCAACAGCCTCACCACAAGATTCCGTGTACCTTGGACGGGAGGAAGGGTATGACAATTGAAGATGAGATGGGATAAATCTGTGCATGAGAGAGAGCAATTTACTTTGGAAGAATTCCCAGGATGAGTTGATGTCAGAGGTGGTAGAGATGGGAGACCAGTCCAGATGATTGATGGCTGCTTGAAGACCGTGCCAGTTGGCCTGAGTGAAATGCCAGACTCGTCGACGCTGAGCAGGCTCCCTGAGGATGGTCAGAGAGATGTCCACTTTAACAAGGACATGATCAGATGATCCGATTGGAGCAGAAGAAGAGCAGCAGACATTTTCAGGGAAGTTAGTCATAACCAAGTCCAGAAGAGGAGATGTTCCGTTGACTGAGATCCGGGTCGGGAAATTGACAGATTGTGTCAGTCCCAGTGAGTCGCAGAAGTCCTTTGCTGAGGAGCCATGGCTGGTGAGAGAGGTACCCACACCCAGCCAACTGGCATGATGACAGTTGAAATCACCACATATGAGGAAGAGAGAGTTGGGATGGGTAGATAGAAGTTGGTCCATATTATCAGACAGCGAGATGTAGATGGAGTCATCACTGTTTGGTGGACGGTACAACACACATATGAACAAGAGGTGGGAGCGAAGGGGAAGCCGTAGCCAGAGGTATTCCTGGGGGTGAGGTGGAGAGAGTGCAGTGCAGGGCGAGTGAGGAAGAGAGTTTTTGATAAAGATAGCAACCCCACCTCCAGGACGAGGCTCAGGTCTATCATACCGGAGGAGGGAGTAGCCCGGGAGAGATACTAAGGAATCAGAGACATCATAAAGGAGGAAAGTTTATGTTAAGCAGATCACGTCTGGTTTGACAGAAGCAACCTGTATGGAGAGATCAGTTAAGTTTGAACGAAGGCCCCGGATGTTTGAGGTCCATACCATTAATGAAGAGGAAGGGGGAGCATCGGATACAGAACAGGGGGGAGGAGGGGTAGGGTAAGATGTGGAAGAGGTAGAAGAGGTAGGGAGAGCTGTTGAAGGTGTGTCAGAGATTTCAGAATAGCTCGGAGAAAGGGAAGGATGGGGCGGACAAAAGGTTTGATGGTGATTGGGTGAGGCACAATGAGGTGTTATTTGAGGAGGGGGAAGAGCGAGGCAGAAGGTTGGGGGAGATGGCGGTGAGAGTTGGAAGGGGGAAGAAGCGGGGAGGACGCTTTGAGGAGGGGGAGTGAGAGGGGGGAAATTGAGAAGCAATGAGGGTGGGGAGATTTGAAGGGGAGGGGTGAGGGGGGAGTTTGGGAGGGAAGGGACAAGGGGAGGGATTTGAAAGGGATGGGATATGGGGGAGATTTGGAGGGGAGGGGTTATGGGGAAGATTTGGAGGGGAGGGGTGAGATTGGATTTTAGAAAGTGTACGATTTATGGGAAACGAACATTTATTGCAAAATGAGTTTCTTGTGACCTTCGAGTTAAAAATACGTTTAAGGACGCTGGATGGAGGATGGAGTGCAGGAGAGTTTAGGGAATGTAGAAAAAAGGCACTATAGGAGATGGATATTTTTTTTGGGATGAATTGATTTGGTGAGCAAGTCGAAAGCAGCCTTTTAAAGAAGAAGAAGAAAAATGTGTTATAAAATATGACAGAATACATAACTTGAGGGGAAAGTGTAAACATTGAAGGTTAATAACAGTGAAAACTATCTGGGGAAATGGGGGAGAAACACGTGGTCGAAGAACGAACGAACGAATAAGAATGAATAAACGAATGAGAACAGAGAAGGAAATGTTTTTTTGTTTTGTTTTTTTTTTAGTTGAGATTTACACAAGGAAGTAGGCTATGGGTGAAAACACTGGGAATACAGAGAACGAAAGTTATTGGATCACAAACGACGGACCGCTGAGAGAAAAACAAAGCCTCAAGGTTGTACAGTGTACACTGTACAAGGCCTCAAGACACGACACGAATTAACACGATTTTCAATGCAGGTATGAAAGATTTGCACCGAAAAATCTTCGTCGGGACACAATATACGTACAACACCATAAATAAATACAGTTTTAACGAAAATACAAATGGGACCAATCACTTAACTTCGATTTCAAATCGTTCGTGACGCGGCAAAGGCCTTGCTCGCGACACGGCAAACAGACGATCAATTTATGAAAGATAAACACCGAGAAACAACCAAAGTTGCACACAATAACTTCACACACCGAAAGATAAATACAGTTTCGACAAAATACAATTGTGAACAGACTTAACTTCGAAAAACGTGGAGACCGTGTGGAGCTTCGAAAATCCCTCCCACCGTCTCCGAGATCTCGCGAGACTCCGCGAGACTCAAAGACAAAATAAATTTGTCTTTGTCACACAACCGACCTGTCAACCAAGTTTCTTCCGAATCTGGCCATAACCTTTTGAGATATCCTACTCAAGGACAGACAGACAGACAGACAGACAAACAAACAAGTGTGAAAACATAACCTCCGTTGTTGACCTTCGGTGTTGGAGGTAACTACTTTTCTTACGCAAAAGCACGACATTCGCATTCCTAAAACCTTGTGGAACACAAACAGTAGCATAAACTGAAGCATTAATTAAATGTGAGAGGCTTAGCAATGGCATTAGCACTATCCATAAAAAAAGAAGTGAATGGTATGTTGTCTTGTCTAGAATTTCCACATTTTGGATTAAGTAACAACTTTTTGACAGAAGTGACTAATACAGGTTGGAATGAGAGACTTTGTCATTCCACACCTTTACTGACGTAGTACTGTTCAATGAAAGACTTATTGTAGTACGATTATCAGAAGGAGGTGGCGAATCTGATTCCCAATTGTGACATTTACAAAGTGATCATTCAAATTTAATACTTGAGCTTTCTTTTAACTTTCCCCAAAGAACCCGTGGATTTTAATACTTTCTACAATTTCTTACCATCACCTTGTTATTCCTCTATTTTATACAAATTGGGTTACCTTTATACAAATTGAAAGTCATGGAATCCATCATTGCTTCGGATATCAAATCCTTCCTCTTCTCTGATGGCTTGATCTCTGATCATCAATTTGGATTCAGACCAGGTCATTCCACTCTGGACATGTTGCTTCTGCTGTCTCAACAATGGATGGAGGTCCTCAATGCCAAACAGGAAATCAGAGCTGTCTCACTTGACATATCACGTGCCTTCGATACGGTCTGGCACCAAGCTCTGCTCACCAAACTCTCCTCCTATGGTATCCATGGAAATCTCCACTCATGGCTTGCGGACTTCCTCTCTGGTCGTATGCAACGTGTGGCCCTGAATGGATTTCTCTCATCTCCCCTTACTGTTCTGGCTGGAGTTCCCCAAGGTAGTGTTCTGGGCCCTGTGCTATTTCTGGTCTTCATCAATGATCTCTCCGACTCTCTGGAAAATCCTCTCTATCTCTTTGCTGATGACTCCACTATCTGCCGCTCCATTCCTCATCCCTCAGATCGGCAGTATGCAGCCTTCTCACTCTCTGCAGACCTGGACAAAATCACAGACTGGTCAAACAAGTGGAACATGTCTTTCAATCCTGACAAATCTCACACTCTTACAATGTCTCTCCGAAAGGACCGACTGGAAAACCCTCCCATCTACTTTCTCAACAATCCTCTCCAAGAAGTTCTGTCGCTCAAGCTTTTGGGTCTCACTATCTGCCATGATCTTTCTTGGGAAAACCACATTTCCAAGCTGGCCTCCAAAGCTAGTCGCTGACTGGGCATCCTCCGTCGTGCGAAGTCCTTCCTTGGCACACCTGAGCTCCTCACCACATACAAGGCTTTCATCCGCAGCTCAATGGAACACTGTTCCCCCCTCTGGGCTGGTGCTCCTGCCTCTCACCTAGCTCAGCTTCACGCTGTTGAGGCCAAAGCTTTCAGAATCATTGGAATCTCCTGCGATGAAGCTAATTCCGGGGGCCTTTCACTCACTCACCGCAGGCAGGTTGGTGGTCTTTCTGTCTTCTACCGACTCCTCTCCGGCCTTGCTCCCCTAGCTCTCTCTGTGGTTTCTCCCCCTCCCCCCCCCCCCCCCCCCAATATTCCTTCAGGTCACACAAGATCTGCCTGCAACCCTCTTATGGTTAAACTGCCAAAATCTAGGCTCTCTGCTCACCTTCCCTCTTTCATTCCCCTTTTCTCCCGCCTCTGGAACAAACTCCCCCACTCCCTTCAATCCCACTCCTCCCTCCAGGTCTTTAAAACAGCTGTTCACCACCATCTCTTGTCTTCCCCAATCCAAAACCTTGATATTTTCTACACCCGCGAATTCACCCCAGAGCCCTTGCAGTGTTCATATGTTTTATACCTCTCCCAACTCCCCCAAAGCCCTCCCCCTCCCACATTTCTCCCGCTGTCCCTGCTCTCAAATGTTGTGTTTGTGTCCTTCCCCCTCTCTCCCCATCTTGTCTGCCGCTCCCATTGTTTTTTGTGTTTTTTGTGTCGGTTTGACTTTTTGTGTGATTAATGTTAGCTCTTTCACGAGCCTCGATTTTGTATACAAAAAAAAAACAAAAAAAAAAACCTGATTCAAGATTTGCTTATTTTGACTTTAGTAAACCATCAATATATATATTTTTTTTGTACAGAGTCAAAGTGCCTGGAAGAGCTAAAACACTGGAGGGATCTGCATGTAACAGAACAAAAGGAACAGTAAAGAGAAGGGGGAAACACCAACAGCAGGGCCGAGGGACAAAATAGGGACACTTGGACAAACAATTGGTGTGGGGAGAAATGAGGTGTAGAAGGGGTTAACTTTCGTTCTCTGTTTTTCCCAGTCTTTTCACCCCATAGCCTACTTCCTTGTGAAAAATCTCAACTCAACAAAAAAAAAAAAAAAAAAAAAAAACATTTCCTTCTCTGTTCTTATTCATTGTTCTTATTCGTTTATTCGTTCGTTCGTTCGTTCTTTGACCACGTGTTTCTCCCCCATTTCCCCAGATAGTTTTCACTGTTAAACTTAAAAATGTTTCAACTTTCCCCCCAAGTTCTGTATTCTGTCGTATATTATAACACCTTTTTCTTCTTCTTCTTTAAAAGGTTGCTTTCGACTTGCTCACCAAATCTATTCATCCCCAAAAAAAAATCCATCTCTTACAGTGCCTCTTTTCTACATTCCCTAAACTCTCCTGCACTCCATCCTCCCTCCAGCGTCCTTAAACGTATTTTTGACTCGGTCACAAGAAACTCATTTTGCAATAAATGTTCGTTTCCCATTAATCGTACACTTTCTAAAATCCAATCTCACCCCTCCCCTCCAAATCTTCCCCATCACCCCTCCCCTCCAAATCTTCCCCATCACCCCTCCCCTCCAAATCTTCCCCATCACCCATCCCTTTCAAATCTTCCCCTTTGCCCCTCCCCTCCAAATCCTCCCCATCACCCATCCCTTTCAAATCTCCCCCCTTGCCCCTCCCCTCCTAGACTCCCGCCTCACCCCTCCCCTACAAATCTCCCCCATATCCCATCCCTTTCAAATCCCTCCCCTTGTCCCTTCCCTCCTAAACTCCCCCCTAACCCCTCCCCTCCTAAACTCCCCTCTCACCCCTCCCCTTCAAATCTCCCCACCCTCATTTCTTCTCCATTTCTCCCCTCTCACCCCTCCTCCTAAAAGCGTCCTCCCCGCTTCTTTCCCCTTCCAACTCTCACCTCCATCTCCCCCAACCTTCTGCCTCACTCTTCCCCCTCCTCAAATAACACCTCATTGTGCCTCACCTAATCACCATCAAACCTTTTGTCCGCCCCATCCTTCCTTTTCTCCGAGCTATTCTGAAATCTCTGACACACCTTCAACAACTCTCCCTACCTCTTCCACCTCTTCCACATCTTACCCTACCCCTCCTCCCCCCTGTTCTGTATCCGAT
Source organism: Myxine glutinosa (assembly GCF_964187855.1). Lineage (NCBI taxonomy): Eukaryota > Metazoa > Chordata > Myxini > Myxiniformes > Myxinidae > Myxine > Myxine glutinosa. The sequence goes on along the minus strand of NC_136262.1, from coordinate 46,716,449 downwards.
GCTCCCCCTTCCTCTTCATCAACGGTATGGACCTCAAACATCCGGGGCCTTCGTTCAAACTTAACTGATCTCTCCATACAGGTTGCTTCTGACAAACCAGACGTGATCTGCTTAACAGAAACTTTCCTCCTTCATGATGTCTCTGATTCCTTAGTATCTCTCCCGGGTTACTCCCTCCTCCGGTATGATAGACCTGAGCCTCGTCCTGGAGGTTGGGTTGCTATCTTTATCAAAAACTCTCTTCCTCACTCGCCCTGCACGGCACTCTCTCCACCTCACCCCCAGGAATACCTCTGGCTACGGCTTCCCCTTCGCTCCCACCTCTTGTTCATATGTGTGTTGTACCGTCCACCAAACAGTGATGACTCCATCTACATCTCGCTGTCTGATAATATGGACCAACTTCGATCTACTCATCCCAACTCTCTCTTCCTCATATGTCGTGATTTCAATTGTCACCATGCCAGTTGGCTGGGTGTGGGTACCTCTCTCACCAGCCATGGCTCCTCAGCAAAGGACTTCTGCGACTCACTGGGACTGACACAATCTGTCAATTTCCCGACCCGGATCTCAGTCAACAGAGCATCTTCTCTTCTGGACTTGATTATAACTAATTTCCCTGAAAATGTCTGCTGCTCTTCTTCTGCTCCAATCGGCTCATCTGATCATGTGTTTGTTAAAGTGGACATCTCTCTGACCATTCTCAGGGAGCCTGCTCAGCATCGACGAGTCTGGCATTTCACTCAGGCCAACTGGCACGGTCTTCAAGCAGCCATCTGGACTGGTCTCCCATCTCTACCACTTCTGACATCAACTCATCCTGGGAATTCTTCCAAAGTAAATTGCTCTCTCTCATGCACAGATTTATCCCATCTCGTCTTCAGTTGTCACACCCTTCCTCCCGTCCATGGTACACGGAATCTTGTGGTGAGGCTGTTGCCCAGAAACAACTTGCCTTCGTCTCCTGGAAAGCAAATCCAACGGAAGGAAATCTCATTTCCTTTCACAAAGCCCGAAGCAGGTGTGTGTCCACCCTCAGGAGAGCCAGGAAACAATATCTCTCAGTGCTCAAGACCAAACTCTCTTATCTGTCTCCCTCTTCCAAATCCTGGTGGCGTCTGGTCAAATCTGTTTCTGGTGTTTGATCCCCCTCCATCCCCTCCCTTACCTCAAACGGCTGCACAGCTGATTCCGCACGTGAAAAAGCTGAATGCCTCAACTCTGTGTTTGCCTATAAATCTTGTGTCCCAAAACCATCCCTCTCTGTTCCCATTGTACCCAGTCGTACCCAGCTGCTCCTGGACTCCGTGTCCTTTCCTCCTGACAAGGTGGAAAAGTTTCTGTCAACACTCGACTCTGATTCTGCAACTGGACCTGACGGCATCAGCCAACGGGTCCTAAAATCCTGTTCTTCCGCTCTTTCACTCCCTCTCTCTGTTCTCTTCACCCTCTCTTTTGCTCAAGGTCAACTGCCATCTGCTTGGAAATCAGCCAACATCACCGCTTTACACAAAAAAGGTGCAAAAACAGATCCTAGCAACTACAGACCAATCAGCCTTCTCCCAATTATCAGCAAAGTCATGGAATCCATCATTGCTTCGGATATGAAATCTTTCCTCTTCTCCAATGGCTTGATCTCTGATCATCAATTTGGTTTCAGACCAGGTCACTCTACTCTGGACATGCTGCTTCTGCTGTCTCAACAATGGATGGAGGTCCTCAATGCCAAACATGAAATTAGAGCTGTCTCCCTCGACATATCACGTGCCTTCGATACGGTCTGGCACCCCGCTCTGCTCACCAAACTCTCCTCCTTTGGTATCCATGGAAATCTCCACCATGGCTGGCGGATTTCCTCTCGAGTCGTAGTCAACGTGTGGCCCTGAATGGGTTTCTCTCATCTCCTCTTCCTGTTCAGGCTGGAGTTCCCCAAGGCAGTGTTCTGGGCCCTGTGCTTTTTCTGGTCTTCATCAATGATCTCTCTGACTCTCTTGAAAATCCTCTCTATCTCTTTGCTGATGACTCCACTCTCTGCCGCTCCATTCCTCATCCCTCAGATCGGCAGTCTGCAGCCTCCTCACTCTCTGCAGACATGGACAAAATCACAGACTGGGCAAACAAGTGGAACATGTCTTTCAATCCTGACAAATCTCACACTCTTATGATGTCTCTCCGAAAAGACCGACTGGACAACCCTCCCATCCACTTTCTGAATAATCCTCTCCAAGAAGTTCTGTCACTCAAGCTTTTGGGTCTCACTATCTGCCATGATTTTTCCTGGGAAAACCACATTTCCAAGCTGGCCTCCAAAGCCCGTCGCCGACTGGGCATCCTCCGTCGTGCGAAGTCCTTCCTTGGCACACCTGAGCTCCTCACCACATACAAGGCTTTCATCCGCAGCTCAATGGAGTACTGCTCTCCCCTCTGGGCTGGTGCTCCTGCCTCACACCTAGCTCGTCTTCACGCTGTTGAAACCAAAGCGTTCAGAATCATTGGAATCTCCCGCAATGACGCTATCTCCGAGGGCCTTTCACTTACTCACCGCAGGCAGGTTGGTTGTCTTTCCGTTTTCTACCGACTCCTCTCCGGCCTTGCTCCCCCAGCTCTCTCTGGGCTCTGTCCCCCAAATATTCCTACAGGTCGCACAAGATTTGCCTGCAACCCTCTTATGGTTAAACTGCCAAAATCCAAGACTCTCTGCTCACCTTCACTCCGTCATTCCTCTTTTCTCCCGCCTCTGGAACAAACTCCCTCACTCTCTTCAATCCCACTCCTCCCTCCAGGTCTTTAAAACAGCTGTTCACCACCATCTCTTATCTTCCCCAATCCAAAACCTTGATATTTTCTACCCCTGCTAATTTCACCACAAATCCACTTTTTTGAAATACCAACTTCTTTCATGGAAGTCTTTGGTGTCCTTGCGTTTTATACCTATCCTGCCTCCCCCCAAGCCCTCTCCCTCCCACACATCTCCCGATGTCCCTGCTCTCAAATGTTGTGTTTGTGTGCTTCCTCCCCTTCTCTCCCCATATTGTCGACCGCTCCCCTGTTTATATACTTTGTTTGCTTGTTTGTTTGATTTGTTTGTTTGATAAATGTTAGCTCTTTCACGAGCCTCGATTCTGTATACAAAAAAAAAAAAAAAAAAAAGGAAGCATGGGGTGGACCAGTTGGATACAGATGCAAACTCTCAGGAAGGAAAAACTGGAATTTGGAAGGAGGTGGACTTGGGGTTGATTGAGGGAGTGGTGAGGAGCGGGTTAAGAAAATATTATGGTAATGGATGATCTGAGATGGAGGTGAACAGCGGTATTGAAAACTTGGAGGGAGGAATCAGTTTGAAGAGAATGTGGAAATTAGTTCCACAAGTGGGGAAAGAGAGGCACAAATAAGTGGAGGTGAGCAATGATTCTGGATTTTTGGAGTTTCACCAGAAGGTGGTTCATGGTGGACTGCGTGCACCCAACAGGAGGCGGAAGAAGACAGAGAGGCCACCGACCTGTCTGCAATAGGAAAGTGATAGGCCCATAGACTCATCTTCATCATGGGAGATTCCAATAATCTTGAAGGTCTTGGCTTCCACGGCATCAAGCAGAGAAAGGTTTGAAGCAGGGGAGCCAGCCCAGAGGGGAGGGCAGTACTCCATAAAGCTACGGATGAAGGCTTTGTCAGTGGATTGGAGTTCAGGTGTGTGGAGGAAGGACTTTGCATAATGCAGGATGCCCAGTCGGAAACTGGCTTTGGAGGCCAACTCTTAAATGTGTTTTGCTCAAGAAAGATCATGGCTGATAGTGAGAACCAGGAGTTTAAGTAACTGAACCTTGTTAAGAGAGTAGATGGGAGTGTTTGCTATACAGTCCTTTCAGAGAGAGAGAGAGAGAGTGAGTGAGAAAGGGATGGATAGATAGATAGCGTGAGATTTATCTGGATGAAAATACCTAACCCAGGTGTTTGACCAGCTTGTGATATTGTCAAGGTCTGAACAGAGTGAAGAGGCTACTGCCTGCCTATCTGAAGGATGAGGGTGTCACGACAGAGGGTGGAGTCATCAGCAAATATATAAAGAGGACTTTCCAGAGAGAGAGAGAAAGAGATGATTGATGAAGATTAGGAATAGGACTGGGCCCAGAACACTGCCTTGGGGAGCATCAGCCTTAACAGAAGAGGAAATTAAAGGATTTCATTGAAAACCACGTGATGGCTACGAGAGTAGAGGAACTCAGTGAGCTATGTGTGGAGTTTGACTTGGATGCCATAGACAGAGAGTTTGGAGGGCAAGGCAGGATGTACATCAACTGTATTGAAAGCTCGATATATGTCTGGTGAGACGGCCTGATCTCATGTCTGACATTGAGGACCTCCATCCATTGTTTGATGAGTAGCAGCAGAATGTCCAAGGTGGAGTAACCTGCTCTGAAACCAAATTGGTGAACTGGAATGAGACCATTGGAGAAATGGAAGGATTTTTTATCAAATGTGATGATGGATTTCATGACCTTGCTGATGATTGGAAATAAGCTAATTGGACTGTTGTTAAGGGGATCGATTTTTGCACCTGTTTATGTAATGCAGTGATGCTGGCTGCATTCCAAGCAGACGGAAAATGACTTAGGGCAAATGATGGAGTGAAAAAGCAGAATGAGGATGTGCAAGAACAGAAGAGCAGGTTTTTAGGACATGCAAGCTGATGCTTGGTGTTGGCTTAGTGGTTAGGGTGCCGGCTCGGGATCCTAGGATCCTGGGTTCGAATCCCGGCTGATCGCTGAATTAACACCAGGGGGGTTGACTCAGCCTGTCATCCTTCCGATGTCGGCAAATTGAGCACCAGTTCACTGGTAATTCCCTGTGTGTCGCAAGAGTCGATTAACAGGGTTGGTGGCAGGAAGGGCATCCGGCTGTAAAACATTGCTTCAAAAAGGGGACCATGGTGCCCGAAAAAGGCCAACCCCTGCTCCGCAGGGAAAAATGGCCTCTAAAGGTGGTTCAAGCTGATGCCATCCAGTCCAGTTGCAGAAGTAGAGTTGAGCATTGCCAGAAACTTCTCGACCTACTTAGGTGCAAAAGACACAGAGTACAGGAGCAGTTGGGTGGGACTGGCTAGGGTTGGTACAAAGAGCAAGGGGTTGGAGGCACAAGATTTGGAAGGAAATACATAATTGAGGCATTCAGCCTTCTCATGAGTGGAGTCGGCTGTGGTGCCATTTGAAGTGAGGGAAGGGATGGAAGGAGAGCATACTCCAGAGACAGACTTAACAAGGCACCACCAAGTTTGAAGGTTCAACCTTGAGGTTGGCCAGATGTTGTTTTCTGGCTCTCCTGAGAGTGTACACACACTTGTTGCGGGCTTTGTCGAATGACTTGAGATTGCTTTAAGTCGGGTTTACTTTCCAGGAGGAGAAGGCAAGTTGTTTCAGAGCAACTGCCTCACCACAGTCTCCAGTATGCCATAGTCAGGAATAAGGGTAGGATAACTGAAGAGGATATGGGATGGATCTATGCATAAGAGAGCAACTTTCTGTGGAAGAATTCCCAGGCTGAGTTGATATGAAGGCAGTAGATATAGGAGACCATCTCTGAAGTGAGAGTCCCTGCCAAAGTAAATCCCTGCTTTCAGTCCCTGCCAAACTGCTTGAGTGAAATGCGAGACTCGCCAGAGCTGAGGCAGCTTTCTAAGAACAGCCAGAGGGATGTTAACTCTCATAAGCATATGATCAGATGACCCAATTGGAGCAGAGGAAGAGCAGGAGACATTTGCAAGGAGGTTTGTCATCGCCAACTGCAGAAGGGAATATTTGCTATTGGGAGAAAGTTCATAGATTGAGTCAGTCCCGTGGTGGCACAGAAGTCATTTGCTGAATTTTGCTGGTGAGAGTTATGTATGGACACCCACCAAATTTTGCTTGATGACAATTGAAATGACCACATATGAAGAGGATCACTTTGGGATGAGTGGTTAAAAGTTGATCCATGTTGTCTGAGAGAGATATAGATGGGGTCGTAACTATTAGGACAACTGTACAACACACAGACAAACAAGAGGTAGGAGCGATGGGGAAGTCGCAGCCAAATGTATTCCTGGAGGTTGGAAGATAGGTGTAAGATCAATACAAGGGCAGTGAGAAATTCAGTTGTTAATGTAGAGTTGCCTCCCTGGTGTTGGGCTAGCGGCTAGGGTGCCGGCTTAGGATCCTAGGATCCTGGGTTCGAATCCCGGTCGATCGCTGAATTAACGCCAGGGGGGTTGACTCCGCCTGTCATCCTTCCGAGGTCGGCTAATTGAGTACCAGTTCACTGGTAATTCCCTGTTTGTCGTTAAAGGCGGCAAAAAGGGTTGGCGTCAGGAAGGGCATCCGGCCGTAAAACATTGCTTCAAAAAGGGGACCAAAAAACAACAACAACCACGGTTCCCGAAAAAGGCCAACCCCTGCTTTGCGGGGAAAAATGGCCTCTAAAGGTGGTTATTATTATTATTTTTTTATGTAGAGTACAACCCTGCTGCTGGGTTGGGGTTCAGTCCCCTCAAATCGGAGGAGACAATCATTGGCGAGAGACAATAAGTAGTTAGGGATGTCCTGTGGGAGGAAGGTTTCTGTTATACAGATGATGTCTGGTTTAAAAGTAGCGGCCTGGATTGAGAGATCCTTCAGGTTGGAGCAGAGACCTCGGATGTTTGAGGTCCACACAGTTTGGGTCAGACAAGGAGGCATTGGGAGGGCAGAGAGAAGGGGAGGCTTTAATGGGGGTTGGGTGAGGGGGAAAGTTTGAGTGTGTGGGGATTAGGGGGAAGCACTGAGAGGGTGGGGTGAGGAAGAGGAAGAAGACATGAAGCTTTGATGGGGTGGTGTGAGGTGGTATATTTATATATATAATGTATTTTTATGCAAAAAATATATATATTATAAACAATACATTTTAATACATTTTTATATTGCAGATTATAAAGGACTCTTGTAAGATTTAATAATATGGAGAAGTGAATATTGAAAGAGCAAAGATCCTGGAAATCTATTTCAAGTCTGGTTAAATAATTCAGGCTCAAAGACACTTTAAAATAATTTACAAAATGACATTTGATTAACGCAACCATTACTTTGTTGACAATGACACACAGCATCGTCTTTCCGATTGCAGACGTCCGTTAAATAAATCACCAAGCCTGCCATGCTAATCGGAGGCACTCAGGCAATGTTAAAAGTCCATTCACTGGCAGCAACGGTCAAAGGTTTGGAAAGCACAAGCCCGTCCACAGTTTGGGCATTGCACCAGTCCACCTCATTGGGAGTCTGCAATACAGGCAGCTGTAAAATCTCAGCCATGTCAGCGAGCGGAGAAAGTTGTCGGTGAAACCTTTCATTGTGTAGAGGCACACCCCTTTCTCACAGGTACTTTTCCAAGTATTTTCAACTTCTTTTATAAGCTTTGGGAACTATTTTAGGTAACAATCCTTGTCTTGTACACATGATGTATGTTAGCATGGCTGCTGCTGTTAGGGGTTTATGTGCATGTGTGCAAAGCATTCTTGGGTGGATCTTGCCAATTTAAAAGTCCCATACTGTATAATAAACATAAAAGAGTGTGACACACACATGCGGCAGGGGACAGCTCACTGTTATATTCTGTATATTGATTTAAAATACTGTTTTTCCTAACTCTCTCATTCCTCTGAATCACATTTCTCAGCTTACAGCAATCGCTATATTAATCTATATTCCTACTTTCATCAAAACTTCTGAATAAAATTAATTTTATCATTCACATCTATAAGCTCACGAGTAATTCATGGCTTAATATGCTGTTTGAAAGGAGCAACTCCATCAAAAACGAGAAGAAATCTATTTTTTAAAATTACTCCATACATCATGAACATCACTAACACTTTCTATACCAGAACAGTCTAAATTTTCCACCTCCATGACAGTGTCCTCTTTATTGTACCAAGATCTTAATTTTATTGTATTGGGATTAAATACCAGCCATCTAATAAACTTCCTTATGCAATAAATCATACTGTGATCACTAATGCCAAGATGTATTAGTGATCAATTCCGCTCCATACCTCATCCATCAGATCGGCAGTCTGAAGCTTCCTCACTCTCTGCAGACCTGGACAAAATCACAGACTGGTCAAACAAGTGGAACATGTCTTTCAATCCTGACACATCTCACACTTTCACTATGTCTCTCCGAAAAGACCGTCTGGACAACCCTCCCATCTACTTTCTGAACAATCCTCTCAAAGAAGTTCTGTCACTCAAGCTTTAGGGTCTCACGATCTGCCATGATCTTTCCTGGGAAAACCACATTTCCAAGCTGGCCTCCAAAGCCAGTCGCCGACTTGGCATCCTCCATCGTGTGAAGTCCTTACTTGGCACACCTGAGCTCCTCACCACTTACAAGGCTTTCATCCACAGCTCAATGGAATACTGCTCTCCCCTCTGGATCGGTGCTCCTGCCTCACACCTAGCTCAGCTTCACGCTGTTGAAACCAAAGCATTCAGGATCATTGGAATCTCCCGCGATGAAACTAACTCCGATGGCCTTTCACTCACTCACCTCAGGCAGGTTGGTGGTCTTTCTGTATTCTACCGACTCCTCTCCGGCCTTGCTCCCCCATCTCTGTCTGTGCTCTGTCCCCCAAATATTCCTACAGGTCGCACAAGATCTGCCTGCAACCCTCTTATGGTGAAACTGCCGAAATCAAGACTCTCTGCTCACCTTCACTCTTTCATTCCTCTTTTCTCCCACCTCTGGAACAAACTCCCTCACTCTCTTCAATCCCACTCCTCCCTCCAGGTCTTTAAAACAGCTGTTCACCACCATCTCTTATTTCCCCCATCCAAAACCTTGATCCTTTCTATCCCGCTAATTTCACCCCAAATACACTTTTTTGAAATACCAACTTCTTTCCTGGAAGTCCTTGTAGTGTCCATATGTTTTATACCTCTCCCACCCTCCCTCCCCCAAACCTCTTTCCCATGCCTCCTACCCCCCAAGCCATCTCCCTCCCACAGACCTCCTGATGTCCCTGTTCTCTACTGTTGTACTTGTGTGCTCCCCTCTCTCTCCCCATCGTCTCCTGCTCCCTTTATTATATGTTTTATAATGTGTCTGTTTTTGTCTTTTTTTTTTGTGGTTAATGTTAGCTTTTACATGAGCCTCGATCTTGTATACAAAAAAAAATTACTCTGCAGAGCTGGTTCTTTTCAGGATTAGAGATTAAAATGTGGTTAGATCGAGGAGCATGAGGGAATTATTGTTGCTTCAGAATATCAACTGAGAAAAATCAAAAACATAACAAAACTAGAAAGAGCAATCAGAGAATGCATACCCTCGCCAGGACGTTTTCAGTGGTTTTTAAGGCATTTGTGTGAAAACAAATATGGCGGCCGAACCACGTGACCGATGACGTCATCTAGTTTTTTTTTCTCCACCAATTTATCCCTAGATGATGCTCAATAAATTTCATCTTGATCGGATGAAGTTTTGTACTTGTCGAATTATGACGTCATAATGGAGGCACTTACGACATCATTAACATAGGTTATTCCACATGGGGAGTTCTTTACAATGAACCATGTCTCAATTTTTTCGATGCAGCGCTTCCGGAGATATAGAGGTGCAATTCTTTTCGGTTTTTACAAGATGGCGCCTGTACAACATGACCAATGACGTCATAATTGTCATTAAAAAAAATTATGCAGGAGGAGGTGAACCTATGGTGAAAATTTCCTCTCAATCACACCAACGGTTGAGAGAAAATCATATTTATTCTGTGCGGACAAACAGACAGACAGATAGACAAATGAAAAATCACTCCCAGAGCGACACTTGGCAAAAGAAAACAAAGTAGAATGGCACTCGGTTGAGCATCCTTTTGACCTCACAAATTAATAGGTGGTTGAATTATGTGACCTGATACACAAATAGTCTTCGAATGAAGTTAATCCCCCGTTCCCCCCTCCCCCCCTTTCCCCTCCTCTCCCCCGCATGGCAACGCCGGGTACTTCTGCTAGTTAAACATAAGGAGAACATCCCTTCAGACCATGCTGGAGGATGATTTGCACATGTTTCTGTACAAGATCCAAGTGGTTCATCCAAGTGGTTAATAAACAAAGCAGGATGGATGAAAATTGCCAATTTTAGAAATTCGGCCGACAGTCACGTGAAAAAGTAAGTACACCCCACGTAAAGTTTTGACTTTTTCAACATATTTCAACATACAGCTTCGCATACAACATACAACAAAGATCTTCATTTCAACAATATTGATAGATAAAGGTGATATAATATAACAAATATCATGAAACATTTACATTTTGTAGTCCATTGTATAATTTAAATAAACATAAATGCAAATTTCGCATGTGGAAAAAGTAAGTACACCCCTACATTTATCACTACTTCAAATACCTAAAATTAGAATGAGGTGCACCAGCTCAGGTGCAAATGATTAGAACATCGTTAGAGAGGATCTTGGAGGAACCTGTCTTATTTAAACCTCAGAGATTTCGTTTGGTTTGCTCTTTGTTGTTGAAGTGTGCGGCATCACCATGCCTAGATCAAAGGAGCTCTCTGAGGCCTTCAGAAAAAAGGTTATAGATGCCTACGAGTCTGGGAGGGATTTAAAAAGATCTCCAAACAATTTGAAATCAATCATTTGACTGTCCGGAAGATCATCTACAAGTGGAGATTCCAAACAACTGCCAAATTGTTGAGGCCAGGCCGCCCCAGCAAGTTCAGCCCAAGAGCAGACCGCAAGATACTGAAAGAGGTCTCTAAGAACCCCAGAATGTCATCACAGAACCTACAGGTAGCTCTTGCCACTGTTGATGTCAAAGTGCACGAGTCTACAATTAGAAAGAGGCTGCACAAATTTGATCTACATGGGAGGTGTGCCAGGAGGAAACCTTTGCTGTCCAGAAAGAACATCAGGGCAAGACTAAAGTTTGCCAATTAACACTTATGCAAAGACCAGCACTTCTGGAACAATGTGCTCTGGACAGATGAGTCAAAGGTAGAGCTATTTGGCCACAGTACCAGAAGACATGTTTGGTGAAAACCAAAGACAGCATTTGACCACAAGAACCTGATACCAACTGTAAAGCATGGTGGTGGAAATATTATGGTTTGGGGCAGCTTTGCTGCATCAGGGACTGGGCAGCTCACCATCATAGAATCCACTATGAATTATTCATTGTACCAGAGGGTGCTTGAGGATAATGTGAGGCCATCTGTCGGAAAGTTGAAGCTCAACCGAAGGTGGACCTTGCAACATGACAATGACCATAAACATGCCAGTAAATCCACCAAGGAATGGCTGAAAAGAAAGAAATGGAGGGTTCTGGAATGGCCAAGTCAAAGCCCGGATCTAAATCCCATCGAGATGTTGTGGGGGGATTTGAAACGAGCTGTGCATGCAAGAAACCCCTCAAACATCGCACAGCTGAAAGAATTCTGCATGGAGGAGTGGGCAAAAATTTCTCCCAGTCGATGTCAGAGACTGGTAGACAGTTATAAGAAACGCCTACTTTAGGTTGTTTCTACTGAAGGGGGCAATACCACCTATGAGAGCCAAGGGTGTACTTACTTTTTCCACATGCAAAATTTGCATTTATGTTTATTTAAATTATACAATGGACTACAAAATGTAAACGTTTCATGATATTTGTTATATTATATCACCTTTATGTATCAATATTGTTGAAATATTGGCCAAGTCAAATTTTGCCCACTCCTTTGACTTGGCCATTCCATGTTGATCAAATAGCTGTATGTTGAAATATGTTGAAAAAGTCAAAACTTTACATGGGGTGTACTTACTTTTTCACGTGACTGTATGTTCACCTTTTGGACGATGTTGATCTCAAAAATAGTTGGTGGTTGGTTTCAGTAAGCTGATATGCAAATCCTATATATATTTCAAGTCAATTGGATGAAAATTGAGGATTTTAGAAATCTGGCCTATGTTGACCTTGGGCCTATGTTGACCTCAAAAATAGTTGGTGATTGAATTCAGTTAGCTGATATGCTAATCCTTTTCAGATTTCAAGTCATTCGGATGAAAATTGGGGATTTTATGAATTCGAAAAAGTGGTTGACCTTTGGCCTATGTTGACCTTGTGACCGAATCATATCTCAAAAATAGTTGGTGGTTGAATTCAGTTCGCTATGTTAATCCCATTCAAATTTCAAGTCAATCAGATGAAAATTGAGGATTTTATGAATTTGAAAAAAGTGGTCGACCTTTAGCCTATGTTGACCTTTTGACCTAAAAAAAATATATATAGCATTTTGTCCGACCACAAACTCTAGCATTTGGTGAAGTTTCGTGAATATCGGTTTAAAATTGTAACCTGTACGCCAGTATAAGTGAGCGGACACACAAACACACACAAACCGGAGTGATCAATGTACTTGTCAAAAAAATTTTTTGTTTACCAAGTAACAAAAACCGACTCAAACGCAATACCCTCTCCTCTGGCGAGGGTAACTAGAGCAGCAATGGGTAGAGCTCATACCGATTATACCTCATAATACCGGTAGCAAAGGAGCTCATACTGGTAGCAAGGCTGAAGAGTTTACGTTTTGTATCCCAAAGATAGGCTGGATCTGTATCTGGACATGAACCAACATCAAATCGGCTTGTTCTCATCACTTACCCAACTCATCCACCAAGTTTTGCCATAAGTCATCCACAACTTTTTGAAATATCATGTGACTTATCGTTTTTGGCCCCATCCCTCAATGGTGAAGAATCACATACAGAATTCTCAGATCAGGATACGGATGTGGGTCTTCACCAAAATCGAATGAGTTCTTCCTCGTCACACACCCAAACTGTCCACCAAATTTAATCCGTATCTGTCCAAAATTTTTAGAGATATGCTGCTCACAGACAGATGAATAACAGAAGACTTCCCACCATGATGATCGGCGGTCGTGCTTGAGTTAGAGCTAGTAGAGCCTGGGCCTGGATTCAGGTGCATGTGGCATAATGCGGAGCAAAGAATAGGTTCGCTGCGAAGCCGAAGAGCTAGAAAAAAAGAAGCAGATGACAACACGTGTGAGAGCCGGCAAGATAATATCTCCGAGCTGTAAAAGGACGAAGAAGCAGATGCTGAATCCCCGACAGGAAATGAGTAGTTGCGAAGCAAACACAGGGTGGCCAGGAAATAAGACACATTTAAATTCAAGTAAAATCCTGTAAGCATTGCTAATTTATATCTTATATATTACAGATTATAAAGGACTCCTGAAAGGTTTACTACCATGGAGAAGTGGACAAATATCGAAAAGAGCAAGGATACTGGAACTCTACCCCAAGTCCGGTTCAATAATTCAGTCTGAGACTAAAAGAATTTACAATGTTAGAAAATGTCCTTCCAGGAACGCAATGCTCTCGAATGTCTCCTCTAGGACGACCCAGTATGTCCAGCAGGACTGCAGTTGTGCGTGTTGCTGTTCAGCGTCATCCACGCCGTTCAACAACAAAACTGTCACAGGCATTCAACATAAGGAGAACATCCCTTCAGACCATGCTGGAGGATGATTTGTACATGTTTCTGTACAAGATCCAAGTGGTTCATGAACTTAGTGATGTTAATAAACAAAGCAGGATGGAATTTTGTGAAACATTTCTTCGCATGAGCGAGGGGGATGACAGATTTATTGAGGGACTAATGATGTCCGATGAAGCTCATTCCCAGCTCTCACGTTATGTCAACAAGTAAAACACTCGGTCTTGGGCAGAATAAATTCCTGAGCAGTTCCCCAAATGACATTTACACAATGAACGCGTCAAAGTGTGGTTTTACTTTATTTTGTATACAAAGTCAAGGCTCGTGGAAGAGCTAGAACAGAGAATGGACCAGTATGCAACAGTACAAAGGGAACAGGAGAAAGAGAGGTATAAAACAGCAGCAGCAGGGCTGAGCGACAAAATATATGGAGACGGAAAAACAAGGGATGTGGGTACGAAATGTGGAGGGTAGACAAAATGTATACAGAAGCAAACTCGCAAGAAGGAAAAACTGTAAATTTGGAAGTGGGTTTGGGGAGAGAGGATTGGGGTGGAGGGAGGGGTTAGCGGAGGTAGAAAAGATCATGGTTTTGGATGAGGGATGTTGGTGAACAAACAGCTGTCTTGAAGACCTGGAAGTGAGGATGAAATTGAAGAGAATGTGGAAGTTGGTTCCATAGGCAGGGGAAAAAAGAGGAATGGATGAGTGGAGGTGATATGGATTTGAGGAGGTTCACCATATAAAAGTTGCTGATGGACTGTGTGTGCCCTGTAGAAATCTAGGGGTAAAGGAGAGGGCAGTGGTGGGTCAAAGCATGGAAAGAGAATAGGGGACGAGACCAGAAAGGCACTGGTACAAGACACAGAGACCATTGAGCTGTGTGCGATGGTGAAGCGATAGGTCCAGAGACTCAGCTTGATCGAAGGAGATTCCAATGATCTTTAAGGCCTTGGTTTCCTTGGGGTCAAGCTGAGAAAGATGTGAGGCAGGGGCACCAGCTCAGAGGGTAGAGCAGTACTCCATCAAGCAGCAGATGAATGATATTTTTGATATGCGGTGATATTTTTGCGAAGGAGAATTTCAAACCAGGTATAATTCTTAGTGCATTATCAGAGAAATGTGGCGACGCATGTCTTTCATCACATTTTGTTTCGAACATGCAGTGGGTTAAACATTAAAGTCTGTAAATTTGAAAGTCAACTTGAATATTCTCACACATAACCAACTACTGTCGCTCAAGCAAACATTAAACATGTTGAATAAGTAATTTTGGAGAATTGCCATTTAACTGTACCCTTAAATTCCGGAAGAATTGCTTGTCAGTGTTGGATGTGTGAAAACAATCGTTCATTCTCACTTGAAGGAAACCAAAGGATCTGACATTTGATCAAAAGGCATTTTCACGTGGTCATTACACCAAAACTTCTGAAATGATACAAGAAAGAGAGAGAGAGATGATTCTTGGAATAAGATTCTGAGCAATGATGAGACCCGGGTGCTCTCATTTCACATTGCAGAGCCAAAGTAAGCAGGAAGGGAGCCTGATTGAATCAACAGGACATTGACTTGAGGTGTGATAACCGTCGTGGGAAGCAAGGAAAAGCTGATTGTTTCGGAGTTCACCCTTTGTTGGAGCAAAAGAGTGGAGAGGAGACTTCCTGGTCCTCAGCAGCAAAAAAAGATTCAGGGTTCAGTCATCAGCTGGAAAGCTTGAGGAAGTAGTTAGTGCTTTGCGACATTAACGGTGTCCTTCCAATGGAACTTTTTGAACGTGACGAAATAGGCAGATGTGACACCACAACTACTCTAGCAGAGATGAGTTGGTAAGTTTTAAAATCATCTGACATACATACAGACTACACCAGTGACCCTGTGCTTTTCATTTTTCTTGGAACGCTCGGATACATCTAAATGGCATTAGGTTTACAAACGGTGAAGATCAGAGCACAAGTCCTTCGGGGGTCATCAGTTGCTTAGGGCACGGCTGTGCCGCTGATGCAATGAACTCTGTAGGTTTGGGCAGGAATTTGTAATTTGTTCATGGTGCTGACGATAACACGTTTACTCTTAGTGAAGGACACTGTGGGACCTTTAATGCCCACCAACTAATGCCAGCATATGGGACACCCAGTTTAACATCCATCAGAGGAACAGCAAACACAATGATGAATCACCTGCCTGTGAAACATGGTCTATAGCTGGGCTGAAATTTGAACCCAGGATAGACATCTTAGAAATGGCTGCAGATACACATCGAAAATATTTATACATGGATGTCATAAAGACACTATCACATTGATGGAACAAGTGTGTAAGTGTATTGGTGTGAAGTTTCATAAAACTCCCCATAGACTATGACTCAATGGGGTTGGTCGGTATCAGTCAGAGGGAGCAAGGCTAAGTGTGATTTCTAGCAAGGCTAGGGTCCCTAGAGATGGAAGATATGTGATAGCAGTGTGTAGCTCTTTCCCTTCTCTGTTTTATCACCCCATATACAATCCTAACCCTAAGGTCGCCGGTTGCCAGATTTTTCACCCAAAATGTATCGTTATTGGCATTCTCATTGGCATGCATGCCTATACAGAAAATGACGCAGTCAGCACATTTGCAGGCAAAGGGAAACCAAGTGCACTCAAAATCACCAGTACCAACAACGAGATACAAAACACCTTCGCCCAGTCGGGCAAGGATCGGGATGTTAGTGACGAGCTCATGGATAAGTTGAAGAAATTCCCTCTGCTTCCTGTATGGACCTAAATCTGGTGCAACAAAAGTGAATGATTTGAGGTATCACCTATTCTGTGCCAAAACAGGTGAGATCAAGAGTGACCAACTGCCACCATGCAAATATTGTTTACACAAGCATGCACAACGGGCCAACTATCAATCTGCCGTCTGGAAGAGGAGTCTGCAGAAGAACCCAGAGGCACCAAGTCCCATCGGGAGAGGCTGGTGCTGGCTGTGAGATCCAGGATGGACATGTACAGCTGGCAGTAGACTGGATGGATGGACAACCTGCACCTAAAGCTGTGCTGGAGCTACTGGCTTGTACTTGTCCCGAAAGTGGCAAGCCTCCCAAGTGTGTATGCACGGCCATGGCCTCAAGTGCACAGACATGTGCAAACTCAGTATCCTGTGACAATCGGCGACCATCTGTCAAGAATGATGACAGTTCTGCTGAAGATGAGCCATGTGACGATGAGGACGATGACTTTTGAGCCATTCCTTCAAGTATGTCGAGAACAATTTGCATGACCATGCTCCGCACATAATATATGATTTATAGTTTGAGGTCACAATAACTTATGTGACTTGCACACCTTGTGTTGTGACTATTCATGTATTGTGTTGAACAGATGTATGACTGTATGAACAGATGCAAGCACTGAAATCACGATAAACACCACTTTTACGTGTACTTTTACAACCAAGCAAGAAATAGTGTAAATGGAGTACGTATCCACTGTATGTCTTGAAATATTGTATATATGTCAACCAAAAGGAGTTTGTGTATTACGTACCTATTGCAATATGATTCCCTGGCACAAATTCATAAACTAATCAGCATGATAAGTGTGAGTTATTTACACTTAGTGTGGATATACACAAATTTATTAAATCATTTTCTGGAAATATCCTGGTCTCAACACCAATGAAGTTGTAACTACCTCCTTTGTGCACCATATGCTTCTGCAAGAGTCAAAATTGTCATTGGGTCACCAAACTTTTAATAACTTTGAATCAATATTGCCAAAGCATCACATTCAAATTTCACTTGCAAAATTGGCGACAATCGTAATTTGAGGATCAGTGTATGAAACTGGACACATACTTGTCAACATATTGTTACGTTTGCAAGGGGTAGGCAGTGATTACTTTAGTACAGGTAGAATGTGTAGGTAATATGCTCCGAATGTCGTGTAGCCATCTTGATGTAAATAAGTCAGCTCTGGGTGTTCGAATCAAGTTTTACGTGTGGCCATACGAGGGTGGCTCTTGTGTTAATTAGCGAGGGATTATGGGTAAATTAATTCCGTGTGTGTCGTTGCCTCTGTAATTTATTCCTTTTTTCCTTATCGTCAGGTTGCACAACACACATAGCCAAGCCACGCAATCGACACCCGAATTAAACACACTAATTAATAAAAACCACCGGAAACCATGCATGAAGCACTAACGCCGATTACCCTGACGTGGTGAGGACACAGGACTGGCAAGGCTGAGAGCCACGCCCAGAAGAGCAGCGATTGGTTGGAGTTTTGATTGACAAGCACTGGTTGGATGAGATAGGGGCGGCAGGAGATGACAAGAGAGCGGCGCATACAAAGGACTTGGAACGGCCGACATCATTATATTCTGGCGTCTGGGCGTTGAGAACAAATGTTCCCTCTTGCGCCTAGTCATTCCAAAAGCGATAGTGGACGGTTGTGCTTTGCTCTCTGCACGGGGAGGCTTCATTGCGTGCGGCCGTGTTCCGGCATCGGGCTGGTAGTCGTGAGGCGGAAGAGCCGCGGACGGATAGCTGCGGTTTTCCCCAAGCAAAAACGATGAGCTGCGCAACAACTCCTGTTCGCTTCGCGCGCGAGGCCCGGAGTGAAGGGACGCACAGTGAGGCCTTTTTCCCACCAATACCAGAGCTGCGTCCGGATTGTGCACTCGGGGAGGCGGGGGTTAGGGGAGGAGCCTGGACGATTCTTGACGAGACACCCCGGCCAAGTTGAGCTAAGTGCCCACTAAATAATCACACATTATTTCCAGTTCTTCTATCCTTCATCTGTTTTCGAGTCTGTTTGTGGGAGCGCTCCAAATTAGGAATTTAGTTATCGGGCATTTCTTTGTTACCGGCATTTCTTTTAATAAAGCCGGGATTTATTTTTGTACAGCAAATCCTGAGTCGGCTCACGTTAATTATTACAGGGTGAAGACTGCCGGTGGGATCCGTGAAGGCAAGGCTCTGGTCTCTACCCCCCCCCTCCCACTTGCCCCCCTCGCCCTCCCCACGCGTATTCTCCACTATATTTTGAACTGAACGCCTCGGAGTAACAGCTTGTTCGGCAATCCGTTTCCTTGAATGAATGAATATGAATGAATGAATGATCGTTTTAAGGCCATTTTCCCCGCTAGAGCAGGGGTTAGCCTTGCGGGCCCCATGACAATCATGGTTCCCTGTTTGAGGCAATGTTTTTATGGCCGGATGCCCTTCCTGGGGCCAACCCTTAGTCGCCTCTTACGATGCGGAGGGATACGGTGTACCTATTCTAAACCGGGGTACACACCGGGATCATTCATCCCAGCAAGCTGGTACTCAATTTGCCGACTTCGGAAGCATGACAGGCTGAGTCAACCCCCCTGGCGTCAATTCAGCGAACGACCGGGATTCGAACCCAGGATCCTAGGATCCCAAGCCGGCAACCTAACCGCTAAGCCAACGCCATCCCCCATTTCTGTTTCCTTGGAAAGATTTTAATCGCAAGGAACACGACAATATGTAAGATAGGATTGTAGATGGTATGACGATGTTGGGAAAGGGCTCTTGGGACAAATTATTGATGAATTGTGCAATAAAAAAAAAATTGGGTGCATTATGTCTTTAAATAATTAAATGTAAAAGTAAATGATTGGAAAAACCTCATTTTGAGCGGGGTTCGGCAATTATTTCTATCACATTTGAAAGTTAATTGTGGCCATTACATTTATCACTGGTGCATAATTTTTATACCATTATATGAGGGATGTAATACAAACAAGATCCAAGGCTTTAGTGAAAATACTTGTATACATTTTTTAGTACACCATAAACTAACAATGACCCTTTGGGTGAAATATCTGGCAACCGGCGACCCTAGGGGTAGGGGTTGTATATTGAGTGATAAAACAGAGAAGGGCAAGAGATACACACTGTTGTCACACATTTTCCATCTCGAGATACCCTAGCGTTGCTAAAAATCAGTCAGCCTTGCTCCGTCTCACTGATACCGATGACGTAAATTTTCGGGTCTGGCTCAAGGGCGACTGTAGTTTTATATTTTCTTGAATAGAAAGTGCACATCAACCTTGAACTACCCTCGTACATAGAGAACAAGTAAAACGACAGTTGATTTTAATCTGGAGTGCACACACAGGCAGCCAGTATAGGCCAAATGACCTTCACCTGTACGTACGTTTCCTTGTTTTTCTTTTCCCTACAGTTTTATGGCTCATGAAGACCATTGCACAACTATCTTATTTTATGGCATTAGCTGGTGGACGGTTAACGATCCCACGGTGTCGTCAACGACGATTAGGCGAGTCATCGCCAGCACCCTGGACAAATTACAAATTCCTGCCCAAATCAGCTCGTCGAACAGCAAGCCTGGGCAACCGATTCGTGAAGGGCTTGAGCCAAAAACACTCCTCGGCTGACCCAAGGAGGTGGCAATAATTGGGGCCATTATAGTAGTAGTTGCAGTACAAATTAATTGACAATCTTGTAGAATAAAAATCGCACCCGTAACCAAAGGAAGCGGTGCATCTTTTCACCCCTGTCTGTCTGTTTGTCTGTGTCTGCGAACAAGATATTTCAAAAAGTTGTGGACGGATTTGGACGAAACTTGGCTGTGTGTGCGACAAGGACTAATCAATTCGATTTTGGTGAATATCTGAATATGGATTCGGATATGAGAATTATTTAATTTCTAAGTGATTATTCACCATTGAGTGATAGGGATAAAACCAATACATAGCAGGATATCTCAAAAAGTTATGGACGGATTTGGACGAAACTTGGTGGACCGATTGGGTGTTAGTGGGGCGGCTTAGCCCAAATATTCAAAAGAATTGTGCATTTTGTGAAACAAGCACCAAATTTGGCACAAATGTACATTAATATGTTGCGAACATTTTCAGATATTGGGCCACTTGAAATTCCGTAATTTTTTTTTTCAAATTTTTTCAAATTTCGTAATTTCAAATTTTTCGGGTGACACCGTCACAATTTCGGTCTTCGAGGCCGGCCGATAGGCAAAGTGTGACCGGAAGGGACGAGGTTCTCCTGACCACGTGGCCCTCGATCTGGGAAGCGAGAGGCGTTCCATTAGTGGACGCGCCCCTCACGCCCGACTTTTGGGCGGCCTCGGCAGGCCGTTTGTTTTGACGTTCCGTGACAGGCCCCGCACCCCCACCTCCGGGCCGACCGGAAGCTTGTGCTGAGTACATCATACCTGAACAACTCAGTGAGGCAGAACACAGCAGTGCACACCAGGGTGACCCCTTCAGTGCATAAACCAATTAACCTGTCCACTGCAGGGCATATAGAAATGAAGTTATTTTCTGCATATAATAATAATATAAGTTCAGTTCTATATAACAATTTCTGTTATCACCACTACCACTACAACTACCACTACTACAAGCTTTGTCTGGAATTTTGTGGACTAACAGACAAACAGACATACAGACAAGCTGGGATCAAAACATTACCTCCTTCCACCATTGAGTGTAGAGGTAAACATCATGGAAATTATATCATGCCCTAGATTTAATTCATGCTTACCCGTGTATTTGCTTCACTGGTTCACAAGGTCTTTTGCATACATGTAATTCAGACTCTCGTCTTCATTGCTGACCACACAATGTTCGCAACATATTAATGTACATTTGTGCCAAATTTGGTGCTTGTATCACAAAATGCACAATTCTTTTGAATATTTGGGCTAAGCCGCCCCACTATATCGGCCGGCCTCGAAGACCGAAATTGTGACGGTGTCACCCGAAAAATTTGAAATTACGAAATTTGAAAAAATTTGAAAAAAAAAATTACGGAATTTCAAGTGGCCCAATATCTGAAAATGTTCGCAACATATTAATGTACATTTGTGCCAAATTTGGTGCTTGTATCACAAAATGCACAACAGGTTTGCTATGCTGCTACACTATGTGTGAGAATGACGAATCTATTGGATTTTGGTAAAGATCTGATTATGGATTAGGATACGAGAATTATTTAATTTTAAAGTGATTCTTCACCATTGAGGGACCAGGCGAAAAGCGATATATAACATGATATTTAAAAAGTGTTATGGACGAGTTATGAATACACTTGGTGGATGAGTTGGTCCGGTGACAAGAACAAGACGATTATATTTTGGTTCAGGTCCAAATCTAGATCCGGCCTATCAGTGGATACAAAACATACAAGCGTTACGCCGAGGTCCTCCGTCGGGGAAGTGATGTGAGTTCACAAAGTGGAAGACGCAGAAAACATGCTATGATATATTTCGCTCACAAGGTTCAGACATACATGGAGGCGGCCATCTTGGATTTTGACGTGGCGACCCGATTTTAAACAGCGTTCTTGCTTGTGCCTAGATACACCTACACACCAAATTAGAAGTTGGTACTTTGCTTATTTTTCAACATATTCAGCTCACAAGGTTCAGACATATATATGGTGGCGGCCATCTTGGATTTTGACGTGGCGACCCAATTTTCAATAGGTTTCTTCCTTATGCCTAGATACACCCACACAACAGATTAGAAGTTGGTACTTCGCTTCTTTTTCAAGATATTTCGCTCACAAGGTTCAGAAATATATTGTATATGGTGGCGGCCATCTTGAATTTTGACGTGGCGACCAAATTTTCAATAGCGTTCTTCCTTATGCCAAGATACACCCACACACCAGATTAGAAGTTGGTACTTCGCTTATTTTTCAAGATATTCCGCTCACAAGGTTCAGACATACATGGCATCGGCCATCTTGGATTTTGACGTGGGTTCCACCCACACACCAAATTCGAACGCGGTCCTTCGCTTACGCACGCATGCACGCACGGACAGAGGGGAAAACCATAGTCCCCCTTTCGCTCCGCGGTGCGACGGGGGACAAAAATGGTGAAGGTATGCTCTTCAACGTCGTGACGTCGATTGATATGCCTCCGCCCACATTATTACAATACTTGCATCTAGTTTGATTTAAATCCATTCAGCTGTGCCCAAGTTAGCACATTTTTACTTGACATGACTTCTGACCTGTCGACCCAAAAATGTAATCAGTTCATGTTTACAACATTATTATACATACCTGTACCAAGTTTTAATTTAAATCCCTTGAGCTGTTCACACGTTCTCACAATTTTACCCAACATGAACTCTGACCTTTGACCTCAGGACCCCCAAAATCGAATCAGTTCATCTTTACATCAATATTCATATCTGTACCAAGTTTGAATTAGATCCCTTTCGCCATTCTCAATTTTTAGACCTATTACAGATTTGACCTTTGACCCCAAAATCTAATAAGTTAATCATTACAACATTATACATACCTGTACTAAGTTTGAATTAGATCACTTCAGCCGTTCTCAAGGTACAGACCTATTACAGATTTTGTCCCCCGTCGCACTGCGGAGCGAAAGGGGGACTATGGTTTTCCCCTCCGTCCGTGTGTCCGTCCGTCCATCCGTGCGTGCGTGCGGGTGTGCATGCGTGCGTACGTGCGTGCGTAAGCACGCGTGCGGGTGTGCATGCGTGCGTACGTGCGTGCGTAAGCGAAGGACCGCATTCGAATTTGGTGTGTGGGTGGAACCCATGTCAAAATCCAAGATGGCCGCCGCCATGTATGTCTGATGCCATGTATGTCTGAACCTTGTGAGTGGAATATCTTGACAAATAAGCGAAGTACCAACTTCTAATCTGGTGTGTGGGTGTATCTAGGCATAAGGAAGAAGCCTATTGAAAATTGGGTCGCCACGTCAAAATCCAAGATGGCCGCCACATATATATGTCTGAACCTTGTGAGCGAAATATCTTGAAAGATAAGCGAAGTACCAACTTCTAATCTGGTGTGTGGGTGTATCTAGGCATCAGGAAGAACGCTATTGAAAATTGGTTCGCCACGTCAAAATCCAAGATGGCCGCCACCATATATATGTCTGAACCTTGTGAGTGAGATATCTTGAAAAATAAACGAACTACTAACTTCTAATCTGGTGTGTGGGTGTATCTACGCATAAGGAAGAACGCTATTGAAAATTGGGTCGCCACGTCAAAATCCAAGATGGCCGCCGCCATGTATGTCTGAACCTTGAGCGAAATATCATATCACAGCATGTTTTCTGCGTCTTCCACTTTGTCAACTCACATCACTTCCCCGACGGGGGACCTAGGCGTAACGCTTGTTACCTTTGACCTCTTGACCCCAAAATCTATTCAGTTCATCTTTACATCATTATACATAAGTGTCCCAAATTTGGTCAGAATCCCATCACTGGTTCACAAGTTATCACGGTAACAGTACTTTTACCTAACATGACCTCTGACCTTTGACCTCGTGATCTCAAAATCTAATCGGTTCATCTTTACCTCATTGTACATACCTGCTCCAATTTTGACTAAGATCCCTTTAGCCGTTCTTAAGTGATCGGGGTAACGAAAACCTATCACGGACGGACGGACGGACGGACGGACGGACAACCGGCGACTTAGTCGGCGGAGGCATAAAAAGTTATGGACGAGTTATGACTAAACTTGGTGGACGAGTTGGTTAGGTAACAAGAACAAGCCGATTAGATTTTGGTTCAGGTCCGAATTCAGATCCGGCCTATCAGTGGATACAAAACAAACTGTTCAGCCAGGTGGAGGTATGCTCTCTACCGAGTACTGTTCTAGTTTTAATACGAAATAGGCAAAGCCTAGAAACGAAGGAAACTCATTTTAATTACCCTTTATAACCCATTAGAATTAAACACCGTGGGTAAGAAAGGTTCTTCTTCATTTTTGAAGGACAGGTGGACACAGCCGAATATTGAAGCGCTTCAACGCTTAAAAATTAACGAACTTAAGAGTTTCGAAAATGTAATTAATGGTCAACTTCGTTTATCGAAATATCAAGCGACAGACTTATTGATTGCAGATCATACTTTTAATGGCCTCGTCCTGTCCATCGTTTACAAGGGTCTGAAGGAACGGTGGGTGATTGGAAATATATGATTAAGTTAAGAGCACTGCCAAAGTGTTTTCTTCTTCTTCTTCATCTTCAAAATGAGGACTTTTCGAAAGGACTTTTTTTTCATGGCGCCCGAAGTCACGTGGATCGTCTCGGAGATTGTGCTCGATTGATCGATTGCCTGGCCTGGCAGATTGCTGGGTTTTGGGAGTTTAACCAGAAAGAGGTTACAGGAAGAATAGGTACACAGCACATTATTAGTTGCTTCTATTTTCATCTCCTAGGAGATCTTCTTGGAGGAGGAGGTGAGTTATCGCCAGCATCCTGAATTTATTCGTACAAATTCCTGCTCAAATCACCTTCAGGCCTGGCCAACAGGTTCGTGAAAGATTTGGGCCAAAACCAACCCCTTCCCCACTCCTCTCCCAGCCCGATCCCACAATTATTGCCACCAGCAATAGGGATTATTATGAAGATGGGAAAAAATGCAAATGGCGTCTTTTGTCACCGATCCGGAAGCTGGAAGCAACAGTTCGCATTTATTGCCACATCTGATGCAATTTAAATGCTCTAATTGCGGCGAGGTGCTGTATTTGAAACGGTTTGTTCAATAGATGTAATTTTTTGATGCCCACAGGGTCCATAATAAAAACTTGTGTCGGTGTCAAAGCCATTGAATAGTAGGATAAAGTTAGAATATCACATTGAAGTTTGAAGGAAAGTCTATCATAAATGGGTGGGTTTCTTTAAAGTCAAGCGATGCTGCTTCGACACGTTCAGGAGGCAATAGAGCACTCTATAACCTTTGCTTCTTGGGTGTTACGACAGTTTTGCCAGGCAATAAGCTGGTGCAAATAGGCGAGCTGTAAAGGTAGACGTTTATTTCACGATAAAGGTGAGTCGTTTTGAAAACATGCACAGCATTACAAATCTTGCTGCACATGACTAAGGGTTGGTCTGGGAAGGTCCCGAGCACAAGGTCGATATTTACACAACAGGGGAGATAAACCTCGAAATTAGGACTCCAAGAGGCTTCATCTCCACTAATAACATCTCAACCCGAACGCTCACGTCAACAATGAAACAAATCAAAACCTGGACCAGTTAGTGTTTCTAAAAACAAAACAAAAAGACAAACCTGGCACGTCAGTTAGATCTTCAGATGTCGTCAAAACAATTCGCAGGTTGTCGAAACGAATTTGCACAGAACACGTAAGTATGGAGATGTCTTGCAAACAGATATTTCATTTACAGACTAATTGAGATAAGAAATGCTATCTAAAGTATTGCGACAGGACACCCGAACTTGACATGGACATTGGACAGTCGCAACTTGCAGGTGCTTTCTGAAGATGTCTCAATGTGATATTTGAGGCAAAGCCACAATACAGGTATTGATGCAATACTATGGCGAAGGCCATTACATCTTCCGGAATAAAAATGAGCATGGCACAGGTCTGCATCTGGTCACGGAATCGGTTTAAGATTGTAAACATAAAATGTCATAGCCCCCGTGGTTTAAGTAATTTTGCTGTACGGAGGTAAAGGCTGTCAGTCGGCCATCTTTGGTCAGATTACAAAACAAGATTTTCTGCATGTGTACATATACTCATGTATTGTCTCTGTGCCAAGTTTGAACAAAATCGGTCCATGCATGTCGACAAATGGTTGGGGACATGTTTAAGTAACAAAATGGCCGCTAGTCGGCCATCTTGGATCTGATCTTGAAAAAAATATGGCGTGCATATACAAGCCATCATTCATTTTTTCTGCCAAGTTTGAACAAGATCGATCAATACATCTTCGAGATATGGTTGAGGATGTGGTCAATATCGGGGTTTTCATGTCTCCGCCGACAAAGTCGCCCAGAGGCATTACGTTTTCAGGTTGTCCGTCCGTCCGTCCGTTCCTGATAGGTTTTCGTTGCCGCGATAACTTGAGAACGGCGAAAGGGATCTTAATCAAACTTGGTGCAGGTATGTATAATGGGATAAAGATGAACTGATTAGATTTTGGGGTCACTAGGTCAAAGGCCAAAGGTCATGTCAGGTAAAAATGAGATAACATGTGAACAACTGAAGGTATTTAAATTTAAACTTGGTACAGGTATGTACAATGATGTAAACATGAACAGATTACATTTTGGGGTCAAGAGCTCAAAGGTCAGAGGTCATGACAAGTAGAAATGTGATAACATGAGAAGAGCTGAATGGATATAAATCAAACTTGGTACACGTGTTGTAATGATGTGATAATTTGGGCGGAGGCATATCAGTCGACGCCACGACGTTGGAGAGCCATTCAAGTTTACAACTAAAATGACCGCCCATCTACCAGTCGGCCATCTTTGATTGCATCACAAAACAAAATGATGTGCATATGTATGCCATCATGTGTTGTCTTTGTGCCAAGTACAAACAAAATCGGTCCATACATCTCCGAGATATGGTTGCGGACGGACGGACGAGACATAAGCCCATGTTTCGGACTAAGTCCAATGGGGGATAATAACCATGAATATTGTATTTTATTAGTGTTCCAATTCAGTAATGGATACATGGAACGTTCATAAAGTTTGACGAGTAAGAAAAAAAGAAAAAAAGGAAAAAAAAAAAAAACTTCATTTATATATTATAAAAAGAAAATAATTTTTTTTCAAAACTGCATCTTGTGAAACTAAGAACCTTGTGAACAAAACTTGTACACACACACACACACACACACACACACACAAATTAACCCTCGATTTTGGTAAGATCTTCAGACAAAACATCAGAAAATTTCCGCATTGCACGATTAATCAGAAGCTGAAACATTTTAGCGTCAGGTGGACAAACACACCGATCAACACAACCTCGGTATATTGCAACGGAAGCCAGGAAGGGAGCAAAATCGGACAACAAAACAAATGTAGCTTTCCATTAAAGTTAAAAATGGGTTTTATTGATTATTTGAAGGAGGTACAACGAGTGAGGTATTCGAAAACTAATGCTGTCAAACACGCAAGAGAAAAGTCACTAAACAGTTTGAACAAGACAGCAGGTGGTCACCAAGACAAGCTGTACAAATAAACGTACGCATGGAAACGTAATGCAATATAACAGTCTATTCCTGCTACTTGAGATAAAGCACGAGTTTACAGACTTGCATGCCAGATGCTAACAAGATATTTACACACGATTATACTATAGTGCTAAATTAGGGAACACAAATCTGCCAGCTTTGACCACAAGTAGGTGCGGCCATGAATATTCAGCCTGTCAGGAGACAGGTGCTACAGGTGTTGACAAGCTCTTCTTCTTCAATATTTTTCCACCAGCAATTTTGGGCACACATTTTGCTGAATCAAGCACCCATGTAGCATGTACAACCAACAGTGGCATGGTTGGGTGGTGCAAGAAAAAGGAAACCGTCAAGGTGATTTTTGATGACATTGACAACCGCACAAATTAGTAAGAGCGGTCAGACACAAAATAAGTGGGTTGGGGGAGGGAGAAAATGAAAAGATGGAAATTATATAAACATGCAGAGTGAGGTAACTTTAAATTTGATTGATAAGAACCGATTTGGCTCTTTTAATGCTGTTCCCAATGTATATCGGTGGCAAAATCTGATGAATGTAACCACTGCACTCCCCTCCCCACAAACAGTCCACAGCACCAACATCGACCGATTGCGTGGCAGTCAGAAAAAGTGAAATGTCACAGGTGCGGAGAAAAGTTACATCTTCTTCTTCTTGATTTTTTTTAAATAAACGTGGTATGACAAACCATTCACAAAACAATTACGAGAAAGTTATTTTTTTGTTCCTTGCAGAAGGAAACCACATCAGCTACAAAGGCTTTGTTTATAGATAAACCTCAACGAAACAATGATATGCGGTACACCGAAGAGCTTGCAATACCTTGGGCATTTTACGTCCTTACTTCAACTCCCGAAAGATCGAACAAAACATTGAAGTGTTGCAGCAATTTGGTTGGAAACGAGGGGTCGGGATGCAAACAGACTTGAAGAGCTCTTCCATTGGTGGACACAAACATAAATGATCAAATTTGTCTCAAATTCATGGGTGACAACAATGTCGGTTACTGTCACATAGCTCAAAAGAACAACTCACAACAGACAAGGGGACACAAACAGCAGGCCACAGTCATGGCAAGTGTCACTGTTGTCAAGCAGGTTTCACAGAAACCATCTGCAAGTCAAAGCTTAGAACAGGAAGGAAAACTCATAAGAGATATCCATGAAGTCAACGCTTGTGACAGCAAGAATTCACAAGATACCCATGTACCGACGACTCGAGGACTGCAAAGATGCTGGGTTACAGAAGCCTGCACTTATGATTCTGACATTGTTGGGGTGCTACCATCAGATGGATCTTTGGCACATATGGTTTCCATCATGGTGTTGTCAAACCGACAAGAAAATCAATGGCTCAGGCGATGGGGAGGTGGGAGAGAGACATCCATGGACGTTCCTGAATCTTAGAGCTGATAGCTGCTCCAGCAAATGCCCTTCTCTTTTGTGGAGTTGGCCCAGTTGTCTGCATGAGAAAATGAATGCATCATCCACTTGCTTGGTTGCTGTGAAGCATATTTTGTCGAATAAACCCTAGCTAAAGAAAGGGTCCTCATCCTCTGTGGGGTTTCCATCAGGCACAAGCTGGTCACCTTGCGACTCCTGGAATACACTGTCACCATTGGGTGCAAGTGTGGAATCTGTCAAGAGCCAGGGGTGGTGCAAAACATCGGCGGCAGACAATCGCTCAGCTGGTTCACGTCTGAGAAGGCTGCGGATGAGGCAACGGGCCCGTGATGACAGTGCCTCGGGTAGGGTGTAGTGGCCTCGACGGATGCGCACAAAAAGTGCAGACGGTTCCGAGTCGTGAAAAGGATAGCGCCCAACAAGCATGGTGTAGAGCATGACACCCAGGCTCCAGAGATCGGCAGCTCGGCCTGAATAACAGCCAGACAGCCCGCCGGCCATCAGTATCTCCGGGCTGACGTAGGCAGGGCAGCCATGTTTTTCGGACAGGGAATCATCGCCTCCATTGAGAACGCATGCTTCCTCGAGGCCTTCCAGTCGGAGGTGCGTCCTGCAGAACAGCAGGCAAGAGTATTATTAAAAGGAACAGATTGTTGAACCATTTAGCGTTGTTCAAATAGTTATAGCTTATAAGGGAACTGTCCCTCAAGAAGCACAACAACGACACCTTTGAGGGAAGAGAATGGGGAATTGTTCACTTTGCCCACAATCAAGACATTGGCACATTCGATGCCCGATTCCATAAACTTAGTTGATGAAAGTACAAGGTTACTCAATGTTGCTGCACAAGCACATGAGGGTTTTGGGAACTGTCCCTTCTACACTTCAGGCCTTTATTGGACCCGGCCTTGCTGTTATCGCTAAATTACTGGGCTGGTGTACAGTTGGCTGACATCTATGAAAGCCTCCCAATGCCAAGTGCTCCAGGGAACGCACAGTCACGTCCCTGTTTGGCAGTTTGTGCAATTAAATGTAAATGGTAAATTAAGTATTATAATACAAATACAGTAGCTGCTTCTATAGCCTTGTGACCTCAATCGATGCCTGTCTCCCTTACATGGGTGGTCACCAAATAACAAGAATGGCCTTCCGAGCACACTGGTATGGCTTTGGAAAACCGTGCAGTAGGAGAAAATCGCTTCGATCTACTCTCCTGGGATTTGTCCACAAGCTGAACTCTGATGTTCCGCAAACCTGTCGTTGCAAATACGGCACCAAATTAAGTTGGACAGCTCGTCTCCAAGTTTCCCCAACCCGCCTCAATTCAACCACATAAAAATTAAACAAACACAATAAAAATTTTAGCCAACAACGAGAGCTGCTAGATTGGTCTTCAAACAAACATTTCTGGAGTGATCAAAAGGAAACAAAGCAAGGTCCATAAGCAAGCAATTTCATTCCGGAAAGGTATGTGACCAATGCAGCATATGGCCCGTGCAGCAAGCAGCCAAATTTGGGAATCCTGGTTGCTAACGACAGCATCACAAAGCAAATGACTTTCCTTGTTTGCTTATTTGACCTCCTCAACAGCTGATGTGACGACAGGAAACATATATAGGGTGTTAAAACATTTTCTTGGTACAATACAATAGTACAAGACACGCCAAGGTTTAATAATACAATATTCAACAA
Organism: Myxine glutinosa; assembly: GCF_964187855.1. Taxonomy (NCBI): domain Eukaryota; kingdom Metazoa; phylum Chordata; class Myxini; order Myxiniformes; family Myxinidae; genus Myxine; species Myxine glutinosa. The sequence goes on along the minus strand of NC_136262.1, from coordinate 46,685,828 downwards.
GAAAGAGCAATCAGAGATTGCAGACCCTTGCCAGGACGTGTTTTTAGTGGTTTTTAAAGCTTTTGTGTTGAAACAATTATGGCGGCAGAACCACGTGACCGATGACGTCATCATTAATTTTTATTTCTCCAGCAATTTATCCCTAGATGATGCTCAATAAATTTCATGTTGATTAGATGAAGTCTTGTACTTGTCGAATTATGAGGTCATAATGGAGGCACCTATGACATAATCATTAGCATATAGTATTTCCCATGGAGAGTTCTTTACAATGAGCCATGTCTCAATGTTTTCTTTGCAGCGCTTTCGGTGATATAGAGGTGCAATTATTTTCGATTTTTCCAAGATGGCGCCTGTACCACGTGACCAATGACGTCATAATTATCATTAAAACATTCTGCAGGAGGAGGTGTACCTATGGTGGAGATTTACTGTCTGTCAATCGGACAAACGGTTGCAGAGAAAATCATGTTTATTCTGTGCGGACAAACAAACAGACAGACAGACAAGCTGCTGTCTGACTAAAACTGACTGAAAACTGAAACTGAAAAGTATGTGTGCAATAAAAAATGAAACTGAAAAAACTGACAAATGCAATACCCTCTCCTCTGGTGAGGGTAATTATGAAACAGTACAGCAAGGTCTTGATATATGTGTGTTCATTATCTGCGGATTCGGAGTTATGAGGTTCACAAGTATGTATTAGATAAATGCGGTTTCCATGTATGTGGCCATTTTCAAGAACACAACCATGAATACATCGAGAGCTTACTTTTATATACAAACTCGGCATTTTTACTCGTCGCTTCACCGACTGATTTAATCAAAAAAACATGTTGTGCTTCGGACATTATCCTCTATTCATCCTATAATTTGCCTGAGGTCATCTTCCATTGACTTGGAAGTCAGGTAACATCACCTTCGTCAGCCAACGTTTTCTTCTTCTCCACGGCCACAATTATACCCAAGCAATTGTGGGGATGGCTGGGGGGGAAGTTTGGCTCAAGTCTTTCACAAACCGGCTGGCCAGGCCTGATGTTTAACTAAGGTTAGAGTAGAAATTTGGAATTTTGCCAGAGTTCCCACTTCCCACGATAGCTCGCCTACACTTCGAGAAGGACACCATGTGATCTTTAACGTTCACCAAGTAATGCACGCAGACGGGACGCTATGTTTAATGATGACTGACACACACCCTACCAGTGAGAGCCTGGGATGAGTTTGTAGCTCGGCTGAGATTTGAACCCAGGCGAGACACCTTAGAGGCGAGTGTGCATACCTTTAGGCCAGTGGTTACCAAACTTTTTGGCATGACGCCCCCCCCCCCCCACCACTTTTGGTTTTCACCAAACCCTCATGTCCTCTCCCCCCCCACCCCCCCACCGCCCCCCCCCCATTTATTATTGAAATAAATTTTACACTTTATCCTCATGTTTATATTATTGTTCATGATCTACCAACTCAATTATTTTATCCATGTATCTGGTGCATATGGGGTACATTGTGGGTGCATTACAAGGCGGAGAACGTTGGTGTCCATATAAATATCTAGCTTAATGTATCAGTTTTTGAGTTTTTGAATATTTAAGCCGAGTTCGACATTAAAAATGAATTTCTTTCAAATGGCCTCATGCCTCCCACCCCCCCCCCCCCCCACCCCACCCCCGTACCCACCTCGCGTCCGACAAGGGAGGTGTGCCCCCCAAATTTGGGAACTGCTGCTTTAGGCCATCCTGCCATCCATCTGCATTAGCCAGTCTTGCTGCTTATATAAGGTGCTCAAAAAAATATATATTCACTTCCGCTTCGCTGCGAAGCTCAGTGTTGGATTATTGGTTTGAACCTTCGCTTGAAATGAACTAAATGAAACATTTCGAAAATTTGATCTACTCTCACTCACATTTCAAGTTGTTTAAACTTTCTTTATACAAGTAGAAGATGATTTGTAATACCGGCTACCACCGGGTGATACTATACCATACATACACATTTATATCGAGAGAATTGGGTTCTTCCCCCCCGCCCGCACCCCAAATATGATACCCCGACAGAAAACATATTTGGCATACCTTTGGCAACATGCACAATTTGGTTGGATTTGGTTCAGTATTTTTTTTTTTTTGGGTTTTTAAAGCATATATAAACAAGCAAATGAATATACAAACTCACGTTTATAGTACAGACACACACCTCACACCTCACACCTCATCCTTCTTTTTCTTGGACTACTGTGAATATATTAGAAATTTGTTTTTAATCCAGCCCCAAAGCCTGAAATAAAAAGCAGGCACAGTGCAAGTCAAATTCAGAAGGGGCGCTTGTGAGCAGGATGGGGGCAATAACCACAAGTCCGGAGAGGGTGGGGTTGAGGGAGGAGGGTGTGGGGAACCTTGACGCGAATGGTTCCAGAGATGTAAAAAAAACATTTTTCAGATATGCGTCACCCTCCACTCCTCCAAAACCTCCATATATGCATCGCTGATAAATATTTCAAGGCTGCAAGAAAAAACTGGCAGATCACAGAGGAAACATTGGTACTTTGGAAAGAAATACACCTATTTTGCCTATTCTACATATTTTAAGGGGGGGGGGGGGGGGTAAACGGGGCAGGGATCTTTTTGCAAAGGGTAGAGAGCATTCTGAGGATGGGATGGTGCACTGGTGCAGCCACCCCTTGGATTCATCCTCGCTACGCAATGCTACAAGGACAGCGAAACAAACAAGTTTTGCTCATCTCCATACACAGCACAGACATGAAAGAAAGGGATTACTGAAACATCCGACAAAATCTCAGATGCTTGGCAACCACAGGAATCTTATTGCGCGTTCGTATTAATCTGATCTGTGTCCGCAATCGTCTTAAGTTAACAAGACGGTCTTTAACAATAATGAGCCACACGATGGCATATAGATTACAGTAGATCTAATGATCTATACTAAAGTAGGTCTGTATGCACAAAGACATGCAGACATGCAGACAGACAGACAGACACACACACACACACACACACACACACACACACACACACACACACACACACATACACACACACACACACACACACACACACACACACACACACACACACACACACACACACACACACACACACACACACACACACACACACACACACACACACACACACACACACACACACATACACACACACACGCCTCTCTTGTCTCTTAGAGAATGGGGGAACCTAATAAATGTTTATCTTGCAAGTATTTTACTAGAATTTTTTTTGCTTTTAAACATTTTGTGTGTTTAACTTTCTTTTTTTGTTGTTGTATAAAGCAAGGCATTGCTATCTTTTCCATCCTCCATTTTCAAACTAGACCTAGAGGTACAATTAAGACATATTCAGGTCATTTGAGGCTTGTGCTGATAAGATGGCCTAGGCCTGAGAGGTACCCACACTAACCTCTAAGCTGTCTAGCCTGGGTTCAAATCCCAACCCAGCTAGGAACGGTCATCCCGGTGTTTCACCAGCAGGGAATTCATCAATGTGTGTGCATCCCTTGAATTGACGGTAAACTGGGCGTCCCGTCTGCTGGCATTAGTCGGTGGACATTAAAGATCCCACAGTATCCTTGACAAAGAGTAGGCAAGCTATCGCCGGCACCATGAATAAATTCCATATCTGGCTATAACCTCTGGAGGGCATTGCATCAGTGGCACAGCTTTACCCTCAGCCTTGTGCTGCATAAGACTGAATACAATTTGAGGTTTGGTCAGCTGAGCTCTTTGCACCGCCGACCTTGCAGACTCAGAGTGGACGCCTCGAACAATTCTGCAACCGCAAAGAAAAAAAGAAAAGAAAAAAAGTACCAAGGTATTCTCCAAAGGTGCATGGTAAATCGCAACGTTTCTTTCCCTTCACCACCACCATCACCTTCACCACCACCTTTCTGAAACGCCCTTCATTGCAAAATCTCTGATCTCATTTCACGCAACACTTGCACAAACAATTCATGCGGAGCAGTAACAGGCACTATTTGCTGTAGTGTAATGTTCAAGGACACTAGGTACTTGAAGTCGTCCGTCACAATTGTGGCAAAATTTGGAGGGACAGAGAGGGAGAGGAAGCGAAATGCAGGAAGCTTAGGTCAGGTGCTTTATTGTGCCACCGCTCATCCACCGAGAGAACGGATTGTTCCTCAGACACGTTGCTGGCAAGCACAAGCTGAGTCACACTGAGCAGTAACACTATAAAATCTGCATGCAATGGCACCAGCCTTTGTGGGAAGGGGCAGGGGATGGGAATGACGCAGTCAGGGAAAGGATGAGGTGGGAACCCTGATGTGGTCATCTCAGGAGCTCATGGAATGATGAACACGACTCAGCAGCACCTTCTTTTGTTAAATAGCACGACATGTCGGCCTCGCAAGTCTGGAGAATGATCAAGCGTGAGTAGCATTTTCCCCATCTCGAGTCTTGCAGTAACGACCAGCTGAAAAGTGACCCTTCTGCGGGGGAGCTGTATCACCTTAATTTTTCCGACGTGTTGGCAGGGATAATGCCCAATGCTTTCCTGGACACTTTTCACCTCATCAAAAAGCTCGGCTGGAAAGGCACTTTCCGTTCCCTTTATATAATTCCCATTCGGTGAAGTGAATGCCAATCTATATATATATAAAACACAGTTTGTGTGTGTGTGTGTGTAATGTTACCGATAGACTCCTAAATGGAGAGGCTCATGTACTTGATATTTGACACAGACATGGCCATTGAGCCTGGGAAGAACATGGCCGACCTAAAAATTTATTTCATAATATTTTTTTACCATATTTTTACCTCAGCGCATTTCAGCGAGGAATAATATGCACCGAATCTGACCGGTGGCAGAGCAGCGCGCTGATTCGCTCAGAGCGATCACGTGATGTTCCAACTTTGCCGCCATAATCTCACAGTTATGCGTTCGCACGTAATTCAGTTTTTTCACATTTCAGCGAGGAACATTGCCATTCACACCACATAGGTTTTTTTTTCTTTCATCTTTAGATCCATATTTTTAGCCATAATGTAGCGAACGTAGCGTAACGTAGCGTAACGTAGCGTAGCTAACGTAGCGTTAGCATAACGTAGCGATCCTTGCTCAGGATCTTCGTCAGGTTCGCGAGCGAGTTAGCGAAAACATAAAAGTGAAAATATATCGAATTTTTTATTCATATTTACCTCAGCGCATTTCAGCGAGGAACATCTCAGCTGGTGGCAGAGCAGCACGCTGATTCGCTCAGAGCGATCATGTGATGTTCCAACTTTGCCGCCATAATCTCACAGTTATGCGTTCGCACGTAATTCAGTTTTTTCACATTTCAGCGAGGAACATTGCCATTCACACCACATAGGTTTTTTTTCACTTTCATCTGATATTTGTGATTTATTTCAAACAAACTATTTCCCATCTGAAACGGCCATGTATTCCTATTAACGTTATGTAAAGTACATAAATTGTGTGGATTACATCATTTGTGGATGTGATCAATTGCCAGTAACCATCTATATCCCTCCCCTCCCCTTCCCTCCTCCCCCTCCCTTTCCCCCCCCCTCCCCCTCCCTTTCCCCCCCCCCCTCCCCATACCCTTCCCCCTCCACCCTACCCTCTCCCCTTTCCCCCTCCCCTCCCCCTCCCTTTCCCCCCTAACCCTTCCTTTCCGCCCTACCCCTTCCTTTGTGCCCTACCCCTTCCCCATCCCCCCTCCCCCTCCCCCCTCCCTTTCCCCCATGCTCCTCCCTTTCCCCCATGCTCCTCCCTTTCCCCCCCTACCCCTTCCTTTCTGCCCTACCCCTTCCCCCTCCCCCTCCCCCTCTTCTCCCCTCCCCCCCCTCTCCTCCCCTCCCCCCCCGTTCCCCTCCCCACCGTTCCCCTCCCCTCCCCTTTCCCCTCCCCTCCCCTCCCCCGCCCGGCAATGCCGGGTACTTCTGCTAGTTACAGATAAAATTGATGCGAATATAGTTCTTACTCAAGAGCACAGATTCAGATTCCTCCATCTCTCCCTGCTTTCCTCAGCTCACATAGGCACAGCACAGAGTGCACACATGCTAATAGTGCTGTGGTAACGGTGTTATGTACACGATTTCAATAGCTTTAAAAGTTAAGATAATGGTGTGTGAAAGAAAACAACACTATAGCATCCATCACCATCATACCCTGCATCTCAATTGATGTCCAACACAGAGCAAAATATTTCATTCCAGAGGGCACCGGGTAATGATTTGTGATGGACATTGGACATATATCAATTCGTCTTCACATCTTTGTTGCTTGGCTGGTCCTTATCACGACATCATGAAGGGGAGGATTCGGAATGGTGGCGGAGGGGGTTAAAGGGGCGGGGGGGGGGGGGTAAAGATCAGGTCGGAAAAGTAGTGTGGGGGCAGTTGGGTAAGATAAACCCATGAAAACCTCTGGAAAAGAGGAAAGGGGAGTATGGGTGAGAAAAAGGAGGGAAGGGATTAGCGAATGATAAGTTTTATCAACTGGGATCTGCCAAATGGCATGGAAATCAAAAATCCATCAGCATGTCGTCAGAACAAGCTTTCATGAAAGGGGGGGGTGGGAGGAGGATTTGGGACGACTGGATAAAAAAAATGGGAATGAGCTTTGGAGTAAGAAGAAGGGAAAATTGAGTAATATGCAGCGGAAAGAGGATTCATTAGGGAGAGGGATTTTAGAGATTTCAAGGTGGAGGTTGACATTAGTTTTGAACCCATCATACGCATATAACTGGGCTGAAAGGATCGAAACCTCGATGAAAAACGGTGCCCAGCTGATGATCCAGGCAGTTGGAAAACCAGTCATTTGCTTATAGGTTAAGGTTATAAGTTCAAATATAAAATAGCTTTTACCAGTACATAATATATGTATGTATGTCTATTTGTATAGTGCGTTTATATGTACATGTGTATGTATTTGTATGTATATGTTTATATATATATATATATATATATATATATACGTGTGTGTGTGTGTGTGTGTGTGTGTGTGTGTGTGTGTGTGTGTGTGTGTGTGTGTGTGTGTGTGTGTTTATGTATGTGTTGTATTGTTAATGTCTGGCTTCCGTCTTGTAACTACAGTGCAGTAACTGGTCTTTATTTTGATTCATACAAAGTGCAAGCAATCATGAGTATCATCAACTGCGTTTCGGATTGAAACGGAGGAACATGCTCTTGGGATTGTCGGGCATGTGCTGTTGCCATAGCAAACTTAAGACAATAGAAGGATGCACCATCTAATAGCATTTGCCATCTAAACATGGATAGTGACCGACTTAATGATCAACAATCAGATGGTTCTCATAAAGGTGGGTTCACAAAGCAGTACAGGTGGGGTAGAAAGGTCTGAGCAAACAACCGCATCATTTCAAAGGGGTCGGCTCAAAACTACTTGATTTCTTCAAGTACGTGCTATCCCATGGACACAAGCAGGATTCCAACCCAAAACATGTGGAATGTAAAACACCCAAACAGTCCATGATGTAGCTGCAATTTCAGCTCGTAATCATTCCAAACATGCGTGCAATTGCTGCGTCAGATGGGATTAAAGAAATAAACAAATTCCCATTCTTCCAAAAAAAATGAAAAACGACACAAATCAAAGGGCATGGAGATTATAAGCAATGCTTGATTAGAATACGGATGATAACCGAGAAACAAAGACAAATGCAATGATCTCACAAGAGCCAGAATGGCACATACAGAACAAATGCTCAAAGGCACAACAACAAATCTGAGATTTCATTTCCTTGGCTCTGCTTCAGGGTAGAAAAAGAAAAAAAGAAAAAGAAGGAGGATAAATGAATGGGTAAAAGGGGCAGGCGAGTCGCGGATAATAACGATCCCCTGCTCCCTTTATTCCCTCCGCACGTCGAGGGAACTGGCCATGATTGCACTGCACGGAAACCTTTCCATGAGCAACGAACGAGGCCTTTTGCCCATCATGCGCCACTCGCTGCAGCTTTCAACGGGGCTTTGTGCGAGAAAGGGCGAAGCATCGACAGCAAATCCTTCAATCGCAAAGCTTTATCAACCAAAGCAACCGCAGAAGCCACAGCCTGCTGCAACCGCCGTTACGACTTCCTGTCCGTGCTGAGAGGACGTTTGTCTGCATTGATGGGCTGGCAGAGAGATGGATAAGCTACCCTCTTCGGAAGTGAAGCAGTGGGACCGAGATGTATATCGTTCGCCTGCTCAGAAGGGCACCATTCTGACAGCAAAAGGCCTTTCGCAAAGAGAAGGAACAAGACCATCTTTCTTGTATCTCCAAATGAAGTGTCAATATATTTGTGGCATGTCCCCCCATTCCTGAAATCCCCCAACCTCTTCCTCTTCCTCTTCGTCTTCTGTTATTTTCGGCAATGCTCCAAACTTAAATTACAACCTCGGACACAATTGTTGATCTAATCTGCCTTTTCACTCCCCGTCCCCTCTTATCGCCTCGCTCGGACACTCGACTTCCAAACGATATAATTTACCTTTGCTCTTAATCTCTTGACCTCTCTCCATCCATACTAAAGATGGTATGACGTTATTACATGCCCAATGCCGCTAACCCCCATTGCGGTTGAAATGGGTGTGAAGGATGAAATAATAACACGTGGAATGGGAAGGGATTGTAGAATGCACAATGCTGGCAGGTGAACGATGTGGATTTTAATCACTTGAATCTACACGCAATCACACACGCAATCACAATCACACACGCAATCTACCCATGGCACACGTGATGTAACACACGGGAAAGGCACACTGCCCGACCACACTGAAAAGGTCATCGGTTTCCACTCTGGCCATCTGTCAAAGCGATTTTGCCAGGCTCCAGTGAACACAGTGTACTCTGGCTCACATTTTCCATTGCTAGGTGAGCAAACCAGGTATAGTATGCTGTGGGAACGGTCATCAAAAAGGATGTGAAATGTCCGGACACCGTTAATAAGTAAATAAAAATAAAAACAAAAACAGTATTCCTTTCAAAGGCCATCCAGTCACTTTTTCCACCCTTTTATTCCCACTGCTACTTGCACAAACCTTTCCCAGGATTTTGCAGCAACCTGTTTCATCTCCCTGACCCACATCCCCCACCCCTTCCACTTGCTTCCAATCCTTCACTCCATCACCTCCCCTCTTCCCACGATTGCAGAAATGGCAGGATTTCAAAAAATGAGCAAAAATAGTTTGCATTTAGCAAAAGTATTTCTCACACCAAAAGGTAACACAAAGTTATGGACCATCTACATACAAAGTATGAAGGCACAGTGTGGCGTGGTGAGGCACAGTGGGGGAGCTGCGCATGGGTCGATCAGGAATCTATTCAATTTGATTTTTTTGCAAACAAGGAAATGTAAACCATTTTACAGTTCATTTCCCCTCGAGGAGACCTTATTGTAACTAAGTTTCATATCAAATCAAGTTGCAACTGTTTACCAAACATTTTGTTCTAAACTAAAAAACCTTTACAACGAGGGCAACCCCAAACAGCTGGATATATATATACTCGGCAAATGTGTCAAACGAAAAATCGACATTTGTTATACTGGTCACCATAGATATGCTCCATCCTATAGCCTGGTGTTGGCTTAGCGGTTAGGGTGCCGGCTTGGGATCCTAGGATCCTGGGTTCGAATCCCGGTCGATCGCTGAATTAACGCCAGGGGGGTTCACTCAGCCTGTCATCCTTCCGAGGTCGGCAAATCGAGTACCAGCTTGCTGGGATGAATGATCCCGGTGTGTACCCCGATTTAGAATAGGTACACCGTATCCCTGCGCATCGTAAGAGCATGACCAAGGGTTGGCGTCAGGAAGGGCATCCGGCCATAAAAAAAACATTGCCTCAAACAGGGAACCATGATTGTCATGGGGCCCGCAAGGCTAACCCCTGCTCTAGCAGGGAAAATGGCCTTAAAACGATCATTCATTCATTCATTCATAGATATGCTCCATCACTTAAAGCTCACAGCACCACGATGGCAGCAATGAGAGGCCTACTAAGATGAGGTGAAACGCCAAGTTTTATCAATATCAGCAGGTGAAAGGGATATTGCCCACATGAGTGGGGTGCAACATTTGTACTCGGAAGCGACCTTTACGCCCACTAAATTGGCAACTGTACGTGGCTGGCAAAGATGGCATCCGGCTGCACACTTCCACAGCCTCAAGGCTAATGGAGGACCTATGCTGACTGGTTTGTTGATGTTCACCCAGAAAAAATAATTAATGTCACTCGTTTTTTTTTTGTTTTTTTTTACTTTAATGCTCGAAACGTCAGCTGCACCTCACTTCCCACGGTGGTTAACATCCTCTTATCGTCTTTCAGGTGATAAAATGCAATGTTTTAAACTCGTCGGCCAACACAGACCGACACGAGCCTTCACGAGGATGAGTATTCTATACTCGCTCGATTGCCAATAACGAGACGCTATCCGAATATAAAGCACCGAGCATAATAACAGAGCAGTAGGCGAACCTGCACTTCCGGCTTACAACTGCAGCCGTTATCAAGACAACCCGCTGTTACCAATGTAGCAGTCACAAAATTGGACTTGTTTTCCCTGCTGAGCATGAAGAACAAAAAAGATTGAGGGCATAATCAGATGTGCCTCGCACGGGGAAAATGTTTCAAAGAATGATTTTGAAATGTCTAAAATTCAAGTACAATATTCGTCCTGTAATGGAGGTAAACATTGCTCCTGCTGCTCTGCACATAACCTACGTGTCAGGCTCAAACGTCAAGCTCCTAAAATTAGTTCCAAATTCCTTTTAAAAATATCAAAGCAATGGAAGGAAACCATCACATATGTAGCAAGAAAAAAAAAAAGGAAGGGGATTGGAAAAACAAATAGAAGCGGAGATTAAACAGGAAAGTTAGAAGCGTCTCCATCGCTTGCCTTCCTACCCCAGTACCCCAGTGCCACCATTGCCTAATCGAAAAGGCATCCGCCGGTGATGCACGCAATGCTGCTTTATCATTAATCAGTCACTTCGTAATGTGCAATCACTAATGGCTTTCATGCATCAGCAAAGGGAAAGAAAAACAAACAAACTGAAAGAAGCAAACATCTATTTGGCCATGATGATAAATCCAATAAGGGCAAAAAGAGCCAACCAAAAATAGGTAGGTTGTTATGCAAGGCCAGTGATGTCATGTGACCGAGAATATCCGTTGTGACAATCCGACATGCAAAACCAAATGCTATCTGAGAGTCACCTCACCTCTCTTCGTCGCAGAAGACGAACTTGCGCAACTTTAGGTCACGCAGAACCACGCCGTGGCTGTGGCAGTGCGCTACCGCTGCCGCGGCCTGCCGGAACAGGCGTGAGGCTTCGAGTTCAGGCAGGCGCTTGCACGCACGTACATACGAATGGAGGTCTCCATAGCCACGTTCGAGGAAGATGTATGCGTGTGCTTCGCCCAGCAACACCTCAGAGACACGTGCCACGCTCTCATGTGCTGGTAATCGGAAGTAGGCCTTCAGTACTTCCTGGTATCCTACCATGTCCAAAACCTGTACATATCCATTGGGGAAGTGGGTGGGACAGGTAGGAGGGATAGAGGAAGAGGTCAACAACAGTGAGGATGGTGGAAACAAAAAGGTGTAGAGGAAGGAAGTGGCTACATAAATGGAAAAATTGGAATAAGATTGAGGGAACCAGACAGTGCAACTTATTTTGATACCGTGATTTCGTCAAGGGGAATCGAGCCTCTGCCCTTGGTGCAAAAACATGAATGGCTTGCAAAACCCGAAGGAGTCCAAATCAATTGTCATGGGTTTTTTTTGTAGTAGTAGTTCATATGTGAAAGGAAAACGTGGTAACCTTGATGGCAAGACAACAAAAGACTTGTTTATTTACCTTTTGAGTCATCAGAAGGTTTGACTGAGCAGCCATTATAACAGCACACGGACGCACCTGTCACCATAATTGGCAGCGAGTTAGAGGCAAAAATTAAAAGGAATAAAGAAAGAGCGTGCATGGAGCAGCCAATGCAACCACACTACGAAACAATGCCTCGTTCAGTAGAGTAGGTGGACCCTTGTGAAAAATTCATTCATCAGTAAAACCCCACAAATGGCACGTCCATTGACAGGAAACGAAAGGGTGCAGAGCTGGCGTGCGGTTCATTTTCAAGTTTCCTATCCAGCTCACCTAGTCGATACGTCCAGAGTCGGGGCAACACCCGACAGGCCACGGAGATACGGAGTTAGCAATCGACGCACCACACCCGACAAATACACCACGAGGATCCCGGCTCACTGCAGAATGAAAGACTAGTCGGATGAGCCGTTCACCATATCGTCGTCTTTTGTCACAATTTGTTGTTGGAACATGCCCAATTGCCATCGCAGAGAACTATTCCCAGGCGATCAAATTCTTCCTCAGCGTCCTTATCACAAGGATCCTGATGAACCAGATCTACTAGTATGTTGCTAAGCAAATTTTTTTACAGCACGACATGTAACTCGATGCAACAACACATGCTGTTCAATGCAACCCCAACGGCATCTCCCCTCTAGGAGGTTCCCGATATTATATAATGTATTTTGAAAGGTTTGTTGCGAAGCCTCTGGCCTGGTGTTCCTCATAAAAAGGCCAAGATACAAGGCATAAAAAATGCAATAAGCACACAAGTGGCCTCATTTTAGGCCTCAGACCGAGACTTAGGCCTCATTTTGATTATCACTTCACCATGACACAACGGACCCCATTATCCCTGTTGTTGGCTTAGCGGTTAGGGTGCCGGCTTGGGATCCTAGGATCCTGGGTTCGAATCCCGGTCAATCGCTGAATTAACACCAGGGGGGGTCGACTCAGCCTGTCATCCTTCCGAGGTCGGCAAATCGAGTACCAGCTTGCTGGGATGAATGATCCCCATGTGTACCCCGGGTTAGAATAGGTACACCGTATCCCTGCGCATCGTAAGAGCGTGAGCAATGGTTGGCGTCAGGAAGGGCATCCGGCCATAAAAACATTGCTTCAAACAGGGAACCATGATTGTCATGGGGCCCGGATTGTCATGGGGCCCGGAAGGCTAACCCCCGCTCTAGCTGGGAAAATGGCCTTAAAACGATCATTCATTCATTCATTCATTCATTCATGACACAAAAAATAATAATAATAACAAGAGTCAAAGGTCACAATTCTCAGGAACTAAGTTCTCCCTACCTATTCAATTGAAAGTCATCTGACAGTGCCATTAGTGGTGGGGGGATGGGGCAGGAATTTTCAGGAACAGAAGCGGAAATGAATAGTAGCAAAGAGTTCTTTCAGACAGCTGCCCTGGTTACAATCAACAATGAAAAAAAAAAACCTTTTAAACCCCCTTTCCCTCCCCCAACCCCACCAAACCCAACCCGGCAAGGTCAGCGGCATGGCCCATGGCTAGGCGGCAATGATGCTCGCTTTTGTGAAAGCAAAGCAAGTCAATGCGTCGTCGTCTGCAGTCGAAGCGCAAGCAGCTGCAGACTAGGCATTAGAACAATGAGGTCACGTCAGGAGGGTTTCACGTGGTTCATTTCGTCTACCATTCACACGTCAGACCAGGCACCTGCGGGCCAGGCAGGCCCCCCTGTCGAAAACAACCCTGCTGGTTCTCCGTTTGTACGG